>NW_024810177.1:0-2980 GCF_019175285.1 Sceloporus undulatus | reverse complement strand
AACGGAAAAACCTGGCCTGGATATTGAACCGCAGCTCAGACGCTTGTTCTAATTGAGCCATCATGGAGCAAGTCTAAAGTAAAGAAATTGGATTAATTAGGTTTTTAAGGTTCGACATAAGGAATCTTGGCAATGGGGCAGGTGGGCGAGGAACCCAAGGAATGGGAGAGGGCCATGCAAACCCATCCTTCCCAGGTTGAACGGGGAGGTTGAGATGGTTTTGTGGGGATATTCTTGTTTGTTATATTAATCTGTATAAAAACGTACACCTAGATACATCTAATATAAATGCATTTAACAGGTTTTAAGTTTATTATCTATTGCCCTGCTTGATTTTTATGTTGACAGATGGAGATATACTGTGTGCATGCGCATGCAGAATCCTTCATGAAAGCCAGGAACCCTGCTTTACTGTTATTGTTCCAGTTCAGGCAAAAATTCTACTCACATTTAAGTGAATATCATATAGAAATACTACATCAACCCCTTTCTTCCAGATGCGGAGGTCAGGAATTGAGGGTGTGGATGCTTTTACTTCTGTAGACAGGCTGAGGCTGCATCCACACTGCAGAAATCATCTGTTTTGACACCACTTTAACTGCCTTGGCTCAATGCTACGCATTTCCGGGAATGGTAGTTTTGTGAGGCATTTAGCCTTCGCTGTCGGAGAGCTCTGATGCCACAACAGTTCCCAGAATTCCATAGCACTGAGCCTTGACAGTTAAAGTGGTGCCACGCTGGTTTATTTCTGCAGTGTGGCTGCAGCCGCGTGTCCCTTATCCAAAACGCTTGGGACCAGGACTGTTTTAGAATTTGGATTGATTTCAAAATACATGTATTGCATGTACACACATATCATGAGATGTCTTATTTATTTATCCATGGGGTTTATAGCCCACCTTATAATAATAATATGCTAGATGATGGGATTTCAGTGACTGCAGATCAACCTGAGAGGAAGGCCAGGAGGAAGGCCAGGACTGACCACAAGAGTGTCTAACAAATAAATGAATGCATCAAATTAAAATTGGCACGTTTGATATAATTGCAGCATAAGTAAAGTCTCATGTACCTTGTGGGGTTTTTAGACTCTGCTTTGCTAAGGCGTTTGTCAAGGAGGCGACTTGAACATGCATTCATGAGCGATGTGTTTTTGGTGTGCCTTGCTGGCGATGTGGGACCCAGACGGGGAAAGGTGTGTCGCTTGTACACAGTGTAAATAATCCCATTCAATCTCCCCTCCCTGCTAAATTAATGAATGGGTGCAGTCCATCCTTGTCCTCGGGTTCCACAGAGCGTTCTCCCCATTTGAAATAACTGAATGAGTTTGCCCTTAAAGTCCCTTCACCTCGTCCCCTAAGAACGGAAGGCGCAGAAATCACGCAGCCGGTCACGTTCTTGCAGAGCATCTGCTCTCTGGCAAGCTCTGGAGGAGGAACTCCTCTGTTGCTCTTGGACAGTCCCGCTGTGCCACATGAAAAGAATACAGACGGCCTCAGGAAATCCTTGCCCAGGCTTATAAATAGCTGACAAATGACATCACAAGTGCAGGCCCAGACGCTCCACTTCCTCACATTCCCATTTCTCTTTCACAACAGGCAGCCTAGCGCGCAAAGCCCCAGAAGGATGTTGCCACTAGCTTTCGTCAATGGCCATCCCACTGGAACCCTGTCCAAACTCAGTCGCTGGGCGGCTTAGATGGGAACGAGACGGCGTTCCTTCTGAATGGTGAGATTCAGACTTTCTGAAGGGACCGCACCTTGAATCCCATCCCGAGAAAAAGGTGAGATATTAATGCAATGCAACAGAGTATGTTTCACATCCCAGTTTAAAATACACTCATCCCTCCATATCTGCGGCTTTGATTATTCATGGAGCCCTAAACATTCAACTTCACTGGGAGATCAACGTGGAACAAAAGATCTCACAACCCAGTTAAGAGTATATGACACCCATCCCTCCACATTTGCGGCTTTGATATTTGCAGCTTTGATTATTCATGGATTTGATTAATATGTTCTCTCTAGGAATATCCAGGTCCTCCAATGCTCCTCTGTGGTCATCTTTAACTAAAAGTTCCACTGAAAGACATAGAGATTCCTAGAGAGAATACTCTACTAGGCCTTTGTAGCTCCTCCAGCGCAGTTCTATGGTCAGTGTCTGTCGGACGTTGACCACAGAGTCGCACTGAAAGACCTAGAGATTCCTAGAGAGGATACTCTACTAGGCCTTTGTAGCTCCGCAGTTCACGGATGGTCCGTGTCTGTCGGAGACGTTGACCACAGAGTTGCACGAGAAAGAACCCAGAGAATTCCGAAGAGAGATAACTAACTAGGCCGTGTAGCTCCATCCAGGACAGTTCATGTCATGTCTGGTCGGACGTGACCACAAGAGTTGCACTGAAACAAGAGATCCCTAGAGAGAATACTCTACTAGGCTTTGTAGCATCCTCCAGCGCAGTTCGTATGGTCGTGATCTGTCGGACGTTGAGCACCAGAGTTGCACGGAGGACCAGAAGATCCCTAGAGAGGTGTCCTCTCAGGTAAAAACGTGGTGCTTTTGTGATTTGCGGGTTTTTTTCCAATTCACAGGGATCTTGTGCCCCTAACCCTAGCGAATATGGAGGGACAGGTGTATTGATTTCCCCAAATGGTCTTGGACCAGACTGCCTGAAATACATTTTTAAGAAGCCAAAAGAAAATCAAAATGAGCGACCACAAGAGAAAAGGCCTTCCTAGTAGTTGCATCCTAGTTGTGGAACCGTCAATGCAGAGAGGTTCACCTGCTACCATTTTTATGGCCTTTTATTCACCCCCGTCTTGTCCGTCTTTGGTGACGTGCATTTTAACTGTGATCCAGCTTATAATAGCTTTCCGGTCTATAACGTTGCATTCATTGTTTCCTTACTGTGTTTTATTATTTATTTAGTTTTAATAATGTATCTGTGTTTTGTGAGCAACTCACAGACCTACAGTCAAGC
>NW_024810176.1:0-2980 GCF_019175285.1 Sceloporus undulatus | reverse complement strand
CATCTGCCGGCCTGAGAGGGAGTTCGCCAGGCAAGTCCAGCTCCATCAGGACTAAGTCTGAAGGAAGGAGACTCCGCCCTCCACAACTGCCATCTGCCGGCCTGAGAGGGAGTTCGCCAGCAAGTCCAGCTCCATCAGGACTAAGTCTGAAGGAAGGAGACTCCGCCCTCCACAACTGCCATCTGCCGGCCTGAGAGGGAGTTCGCCAGGCCAGTTCCATCAGAACTATGTCTGAAGGAAGGAGACTCCACCCTCCACAACTGCCATCTGCCGGCCTGAGAGGGAGTTCACCAGGCAAGTACAGTTCCATCAGGACTAGCCTGGAAGAAGGAAGAGCCCTCCCTCCAATCCATCTGCCTTGGTCCAGGCCTCAGAGGGAGAGAAGAACCACTGGATCTCATCCCCTTTCCCTCATCATTCCCTTCTCCTTTTGTTTCGTGTCTTTTAGATTGTAAGCCTGAGGGCAGGGAACTGTCTGATTAAAAATAATATTGTAAGCTGCCCTGAGAGCCATTAGGGCTGAAGGGCGGGATATAAATACCTAAATAAATAAATAAATATAAATAAATTTGTGCCCATATGATGCTGTGGTAAGACCAATGGATTGGAACTTGAGAGATCCAGGTTGAAGTCCCTATGGAACCACACAACTCGTAGGCAACCTTGGGCCAGTCACTGTAAGCCAAGCAGCACAATTCTGAGCGTAAAATGGGAAAGGAAAATAAAATGATGAGGAAGAGAGCTTTGTATGCCACCTTGAACTTATAACATTTCTGTGCAAATTAGCCTTTCTTTCTTTGCTTTTTTGGTTTATATCCCATCTTTTTACCAGTTTGGACTCAAGATGGCTTATGACAGTTAAAACATAGCTAAAAACTAACATCATACAAGAATTAAAATGTAATTGAACTGTTAAAAATTAAAATCTGTTAAAACAGATTTAAAAAGTCAACAGCAAATAGAGAATCCAGGACATTTTGCAAGATCCATTTCTCTTGAGCAATCTATCTTCTAAGGCCCACTGAAATTGTCTTTTAGTTTATAATGTTGTGCTGTGCTCTTCCATGGATACTGAACATTTCAAAACATCTTGACCTTCTATACCTCTTAGACAACTTTTTTTTTATCCTGCTTCATAGCGAGTCCAATGTATCATCACAACGTTGAATCCTGTTTCCTTCAGCTCCAGAGCAGAATCAGGCATGCATCTTTTACCAGTTCTCCATCTCAACAGGGCAAAATTGATCTACATTGGAAGAAATGTTATTGATCAGTTCTCACTATAAATAATGGGGTGTTTTTGAAGCAGACATGTTCAGCATCATTGCATATTGACAAAATGTTCCAATGACAGATAGCATACAAATATGTTAGATATGTATCCTTATTAAAAGCAATAGTGGCCATTAGCTTTTGCATTATATTGAAAGGGATTATTATTCAGGTCACAGATAACTGCTGTACAACCAAGAGAGTATTAATATTTGAATCCTTGGCTGATAGCCAATGGGAATATGCCATAGCCATTATCTTTCCACAACACATTTACTACTTCCATGAGAAAAGTTCATTCTGCTGAGCATTGTGTGTGCAAGGAAATCCTATATAATAAGAGCATTAAATTGCTGGCCTGAGAATTCTCTGCCTTTGTGAAAGTCTTTCCAATTAATCAGCCTTCACTATTACAGAATAGTCTGGCTGCTTTCTCATTACTACCAAAGTTGAGCACATCACGCTCTTAATAAGATGAAAGATGTCAGAGTCAGACATCATTCTTTAGGCTATGTTTCATTTGTTTATGTGAGAAATAAAGTGGTAACCCATTTTGCTAATCCAAAACAGGGCAGTAAAGCATATCCTTATTGGGTTTAAGAGGGGCTGGGGTAGAAAGACACAGAGTGCCAAGCAAACCTTCAGTTTCCACAAGGCCCTTCTTTAATCTCATTTTTCAATAATAAATTGTGTGAGTCCTTCAAATTATTTTTCTTGGTCTACTAAACCAAGGGGCTTTAAATATACCAGATACTATAGCGAAAGACACTTCTCCTTTATTATAGTGGTGGTGACATTAACCTCACCACTCCACCACCACCACTAATTCATGTGCTCATATGCCACTCCATCATTCTCAAGGAATCATTGAGATAACATTATCTCTCCGCCTCTACTGCCAAGATTCTGGTCCATGCCCTAGTCGTCTCATGACTTGATTACTGTAACGTCCTCCTGGCTGGGCTTCCTCTTTCTCACCTCCGTCCTTTAATCTCTGTCCAGCATTCAGCTGCACCCATTATCACATCCGCCCACCACTCTGACCACATCTTTCCTGTGTTGGCATCCCTTCACTGGCTCTCACTCAGTACAAGCTCCTGCTGTCGACATTTAAAGCCCTCCATGGGCTGGACCCTCCTTATTTATCAGACCTTCTCTCTCCTCACATTCCCACTCGGGCCCTCTGCTCTGGTAGCCAAGGTCTGCTGTCCCAGCCCAGGATTTTCTCTGCCCCATCCCGGATTCACCCCTTTTCACTCGCTGCCCCTCACTCCTGGAACCTTCTTCCCCCGCGAGCAAGAGCCATCACTTCTTTAACCAGCTTCAAAACGGAGTTGAAGACCATCCTGTTCAGAGAAACATTCCCAGGCATTGCATAATTGTCACTTGCTATTTGATGTTCTTTTGTTGTCTGTTTTATTTGAATCATTTCCCATATTGCTATGCATTTTATATGTATTATCCTACTAGAGAGGCAGGCTAGCTCCAACAGGCCTCCCTGGAAGAAAATTAACCATCCATTAAGAAACCAAGCCCTCCCTCCAGTCCATCTCCCCTGATCCAGTCCATCACCTCCGTCCTTTAATCTCTGACCAGCCTCGGAGGTAGAGAAGAACTGCTGGCCCTCATCCCCTTCCCCACCACCACTCCCTTCTCCTTTTGTGTCGTGTCTTTTTAGATTGTAAGCCTGAGGGCAGGGAACCATCCA
>NW_024810175.1:0-2981 GCF_019175285.1 Sceloporus undulatus | reverse complement strand
AATAATAATAATAATAATAATAATAATAATAATAATAATCTTTATTTTTATACTGCTTTTCCAGCAGATCAAAGAGGTTTACAGTTTCTCAAAAAATATGCAAAAGTATACAACGCAATATAACACAATAATCATAAATAGACATTCAATTCAATAAAAATTTTAAAATCTACACACAAACAACAAGATAAAATCTATCAATCACAGAATCTATCAGTCGAATCCTAAAATGAACTTCCGTCAGGGAATAGCATTCTACAAGGGGTCAGGAGGGTATACCAACCAAAATAAATGAGTCTTCAAGGCCTTCTTAAAGGCATTCAAGGTGGAACAGAGCCAGATTTCGTCTGGAAGTTTATTCCAGAGGATCGGAGCTGTCGACTTAAATGTCCTTTGGTGAGTTGTTGTCCGTCTCCCCCTAGGGCACTCTAACAAATGTTTCCCTGTTGTTCTGAGAGTGCAGGGCGGATTGTATGCGGAGAGGCGCTCCCTCAAATAACTCGGGCCCAAGCCAAAGCTATCTATATCCTTATGTAGCTTTGCTTGTGTTACCAATATGCTTATGTAGCTCTGCTTGTGTTATCAATGATTTGTAGATATTGTTTAAATCCCAGCTTGGATGCTCACATCCCTAGGGGGTGCAAGATTTAATTTCAGAGGATGTAGCAAAGAGTGGTTTATGTTGTTGAGTGAGGAATCACGAGTCATATCAGCTAGCTTCCTGTGTGCCTTGAGAAGTGGTAGTAGGTGGTTGTGTTACATTGTTTATTTAATCAAGAGAAGAGAATTTTGCAATTTACAATAGTTTACAACTTTTTCTGAATTGGAATCTAATTGCTCAACTTAGAATGGCATTTTATGCACTGAGTTAAAAGCTTTTTTTAAAGTTCAGTTTGTTCACCCACAGTATTGTATGTGGTTTAATTTGTGATTTAAAAGAAGAAATTATTTTCTTCTTCAAATATGATATTTGTTTTGTAGCAGGTGAGAACATGCGTCAAACATTTCCTAAGGGTGAGGAGCATAGAAGAGGTTGAGAGTCACTGGTTTAAATCAAGGGTTTTCAAATTTTGTCACAGTGATCCTTTCTAGGGACAGAAGAAAAAACTGTACAATCCTGATAAAAACTTAACTAAGGCCAGAAACAGATGGGCCAAAAGCACCGCCTTCAGGCCAATCTGGAGGCATGGCATTCAGATGACACACACCCCTAGATTGGCCGAAGCTGTGCCACAGCAGTCTAAGGCGGCCCAAACCCAGCCACAAAAATTGCGTAAAAAAGTGTTCCATGGCCTCAAGCAGATGGGCAGCTTAGAGTGGCCTCCAACTGCTCCAACCATAACTGTGCCCCAAGCAGTGGAGGACTGCAGTGATCAGACACTGCGGTCCTGAGGCCGGCCACCACTGTGGTCCACAATGGACTGCCACAAGGAGCACCTTTTCTGCTCTCCTTTTGCAGCCAGGTTTGGGATACCATAGGTTGCCACGGAACAGCTTCAGTCTGATCTGGGAGGGTGTGTCATCTGAATGCCACATACCAGGATTGGCCATAAGGTGGTGTTTTTGGCCCTTCTGTTTCAGGCCCTTGCTGGCAATCTGTTACAGAACATAATGACAGCCAGCCTTGGGTCCATGGCATCTGGTTAACATGGTCTTGCACTGCTCAGGGTGCACGCACAGTTAGAGTGGCCAAAGGCTGCTCCAAGCCTCCCTCCTGCTTGAGGCCTAAGGAAAATGAAGGAAGATGGGTTGCTAGCAACTCTGATTCTCATCCAGTGCCTGGAGTCAAGTAGCAACCATAGAATCTGTTATTATTCTGCAATTGGGACTTGAGAAGAAGATGATGAGAAAGAAGAATCCACAAGAAGGAGGAAGAGGAGGAGGAGGAGGAGGCAGCATCTTTTTTCTTTAAAACTTTGCAATACTCACTTAACAAAAATCATATATCAGTTCAACAAATGTTTTGCTACTTCTTTATTTTAATGCATTTCCATATTTTTAAAATATCATATATGAGGTTGTACAAAACAAATATTAGTTGGTTTCAAGTTGTTATTGTTGTTGTGTGCCTTCAAGTCATTTCTGACTTATGGCAACCCTAAGGTAAACCTATCCTGGGATTTTCTGTGGCTGAGAGTGTGTGACTTACACAACGTCATCTAGTGGATTTCTATGGTTGAGCGAGGAATATAACCCTGGTCTCCAAGATCATAGTCCAACACTCAAACCATTACACCATGCTGGCTGTCATTCTCCTGGTCACCCTGAACCCCCTATTAGAGTCAACTATAGCCTGCTGTGATGCTTTTAATGACTTTTTTGCCGATAAAATCTCCCAGATAAGTGCCGATCTTGATGCCAGTCTTTTGACAGAACCTATAGCAGAGGCCTCCGGTGACTCTGGAAACAAGGTTATTCTGGATTGCTTTGAGTTTGTTAATACCGAGGACATGGACAAGCTCCTTGGTCAGGTGAAAAGGACGACCTTTCCCCTCAATCCCTGCCCTTCTTGGTTGACCGTTCAGGGAGGAGATGTCATAAAAACTGCTATACATCTCATAGTTAATACATCTCTCCGGGATGGTACATTTCCACCGCCTTTGAAACAGGCAATAGTAAAACCTCTCCTGAAGAAACCTTCCCTTGACCCCCTGCTAATGAGCAGTTATAGGCCGGTCTCCCTACTACCATTCTTGGGCAAGGTGATTGAGAGGGCAGTCGCCTTACAACTCCAAGCGGTTTTGGATGAAGCCAATTATCTAGACCCATTTCAAACTGGCTTCAGAACGGGACATGGAGTGGAGACTGCCATGGTCGCCTTAGTCGATGATCTCCATCTGGGCATTGACAGGGGAAAAGCGACCCTGTTAGTGCTCTTGGACATCTCAGCGGCCTTCGATACCATTGACCATGGTATCCCTCTGAAACACCTGAGAGAGTTGGGTATCGGGGGCACTGCGCTCCAGTGGTTCCAATCCTAC
>NW_024810174.1:0-2981 GCF_019175285.1 Sceloporus undulatus | reverse complement strand
TGCCGCATCGCACTGTTGACTCATGTTCAACTTATGGTCTACCAGGAGCCCTAGATCCCTTTCAAACATATAACTCTCCTTAAGCCAGTTGTCCCCCGTCCTATATCTATACATTTCATTTTTCTGCCTAAGTGCATTACCTTACATTTCTCTGTGTTGAATTTCATTTGTTAGCTTTGGCCCAGATTTCTAGTCTATTCAGGTCCTTTTGAATGTTGATCCTGTCCTCTGGGGTATTAGCTACTCCTCCTAGTTTGATGTCATCTGCAAATTTGATAAAGCATGTTCTCTATCCCTTCATCCAAGTCATTGATAAAGATGTTGAATAGCACTTAACACAGAAAAAGTTAACCACTCCATCCTATAAATATTCTCTTTATTTCTTTTATGTCTAGAACTTGCTATTACCTTCTATGAACAGAAATCACATTGGCCTTTTTAATACATAGCAAAGTTTCCAAAGTAGTGAACATAACATAAAGACATAACAAAGCTTTCCGAAATAGTGAAAAAGTCACAAATGTGAAAGAGTGCATGAAATACATGCAACATCAAAAGTCTCAGTTTGAACAGCTGCTGAGAAATTGGTCTGTTCCTTTCACAACAGAATTTTTAAAGAGATGAATGTCTTTCTGTCCCCTTTTCTCTTTGCTGTTTCTGCAGGTCAAGGATTGCCTTCATGACTGGCAGAACCAGTCAGTTAAATTCATTGGTACTTCAAAATTCACAATGAGTGTCTAGTGGGGATAAAAGGCATAGATTTATAACAATAATACCTATATACAATGTCTAAATAATAATATTGTCACATCTACTAAAAAATCAGGGATTAAAAACCCCCAGGAAATGCTACTTTTTCCCATTCCTCATGTAGTTTTAACTACAGTTGGCTCTCCTTATCCACGGGTTTTTTATCCATGGATTTGAGCATCCACGGCTTGCAAATATTCCCAAAAAAGTATAAATTCCAAATAACAAACCTTGATTTTCCCTTTTATATAAGGGACACCATTTTGTTGTGCCATTTTATTTAATGGGACTTGAGCATCCACAGATTTTGTTATCTGTTTTTAAATGGTATTTTTTTTTAAAATTTGCTGTTCGCTGCCTTCAGTCCTTATATCAGAGAAAGACAGGATATTCGTAAATAATAATATCATTACATTATATTATATTAATATATATTATTTTACTATATTATATTATTGTTATACCATTTAATGTTTTAAGTAATGAAGAATCAAATGCCATATCCAACAACCAATTGCATGAGAGAGGAAAAAGCTCTAGGGATTTGCTTGATATTCTGAAGCCAAATACAGTGGTACCCCAGGTTACGAAATTAATTCGTTCCGCCGCCGCATTCGTAACCCGGAAACTTTCGCTAGCCGAAAAAGCCATAGGCGCTAATAGCGAAAGCCGCGATTTCGTGCGAAATAGCGCCGAAAAGCACCAAAATTTTTTTCGTAACCCGAAATAACCTTCGTAACCCGGAACTGTTTTTTTCAATGGATTTTTTTCGTAACCCGGAAATTTCGTAAGGCGGCGCATTCGTATCCCGGGGTACCACTGTACAAAGTAAATCTTCAACAAACCCAGTAAACTCACCTCCAGAAAGCTTGCCACATACTGAAGAAAATGTATTCCGCAATCCCAGGAACGGTCTTGCCTTTGGCACGTTTACACTGAAATCTCCCATTACTGTTTGGAAAAACTCCGTTTGCTACCTTTTTTCATTTCCGACTCCACTTCCAAGTATCTGCAATACAAGAGTGAGTCCCAGAATAATGTTTTTTATAAGAACTCCATTTTACGTATAAACAGTTCTAAATTATATGTTAAAGGCCCACTCCCTTAATGTTGTAATGAAAGGTGATACTGATTTGCATAGTCTACCCAATGAATCCATGAGAAGAATACAAGGCCTACAAGTAAAAACAATTTGGATTAAAGAAACACTTTACAGGATAGAGAGGAAATACACCAATTAGATGAGTGATAGGAAATAAGAGGTAAGAACGTATTCCTTAAGACCCTTTGTAGAATAGTGTTTATTTCACATACAGTCTTCTAGACTGTACAGCCAAATATGGGAGCCAGATATGGAAACATTCATTTATGTACCCATCAAATCTAAAACTGGGTTCTTGTCTAAAGCTCTAAACCCATATGGGACTATGCTTTCATTGAGTTCTGTACAAATGGAAATTAAAGTGAGGTTATACATATGCCTAAATACAGATAGTGTGAAAGCCATTTGCACGCCCTTCTGAATATTGTGTCCAGTTCTGGGCACCATGATTTACAAAAGACGCTGAAAAACTGGAGCGTGTCTAAAGGGGGGGGGGCAACTAAAAAAGTGAAGGATCTGGAACCCATATCCTATGAGAAGAGACTCAGGGAGCTGGGGATGTTTAGCCTGGAGAAGAGAAGGTTAAGGATGACAAGAGAGCCCTGTTTAAGTATTTGAAGGGAAGTCGTATTGAGGAGGGAGCAAGCTTGTTTTCTGCTGCTCCAGAGACTAGGACCTGGAGCAATGGATGCAAGCTCCAGGAAAGGAGATTCCACCTCAAAATTAGGAAGAGCTTCCTGACAGTAAGGGCTGTTCGACAGTGGAACAAACTCCCTTGGAGATTTTGGTGGAGTCTCCTTCTTTGGAGGTCTTCAAACAGAGGCTGGATGGTCATCTGTCAGGGATGCTTTGATTCCTGCATGGCAGAATGGGGTTGGACTGGATGGCCCTTGGGGTCTCTTCCAACTCTATGATTGTATGTTACATTATTGTGTTGTAATATTATTAAATATTACACACACAGAGTTGGCCCTTAAGTTTCATGGAGGTTGGTGTGTAGATATTTCCAGACCCCCTTCCCCCTCTAAATGTATTTAACACAGAGAGAAAGTGAGTGAGAAAGTTATAGAAAGTTAGCACTAAGACCTTATTTGGCTAGTTATTTCTCAACTCAACAACTTAATTCTAC
>NW_024810173.1:0-2981 GCF_019175285.1 Sceloporus undulatus | reverse complement strand
GTTCTGTTTTACGTAATAGGGATATTTTTAACTGTTAAATTTATTATTTCCATTTTTAGCAACCAGGAGATAAGGCACTGTATAAATGTTTTTACTAGGGTTTTTTTTAACACAAAACAAGTATACCGTTTTACGATGCTACAAAAGGTAACTGCAAACAGAATCAAACACAATGGAAGTATAATTTTAAAATTAAATGAATAATTAAATAAGGGTTTTCTTTGGTTTTAGGAAATGAAGAATAGCATGGGAAGCCAGCATTTCAGTGTGAACGTTTGACTGAGGAAAGATTAAAAACTGGAAAATGTGACTTAAACAGCATATATTGACCCAGAAAATACCTTTGACAGTCTCAGCTGGAATGAGATGTTCAATATATTACAAAAGATAGAAACAGTCTATGAAGACAGAAAAGGTAGATAACTGACAAAAATTCCAGAAAACTATAATTAAAACACAAGATATTGGACTGTGTGTGCAGACCCAGAGCAATGGATGCTAGCTACAGGAAACGAGAGTCCACCTCAACATTAGGAGGAACTTCCTGACAGTAAGAGCTCTTCAAGGTATTGGACTGTGTGAGCTGACCTAGCCACACAATGGGACTTCCCACACTTATTATTTACCAGATTCTTCCAGAGAACATGGACACTGACCAGGCTAACTTGGTGAATTGGAGAATTTAAAGTCCAAAAACCAGATTTTACAAAACTTAGATTTCTCCTTGTTCCCTTTCTGCAGCCCATTGTAGCTAAAGCAGAAGAAAGAGCAGAATCTGTCATGCAGCCTGTCCATGGTACTCATGTATTGTGTGTGTTTATGGGGTTTTCAGCCTACTTCCATGGGAAAATAAAAGAAGGAAAAACCTTCTTCAGTACTAGAGAAGTACTCCCTTTAGCCCCCCATATGTGCAATGGGGCAAATATAATGCAGCAAATTTAGGAAGGAATGTAATTGTTGGGGAAAGCTTTAAACCTCTTTGTTGTTGCGTGCCTTCAAGTCATTTTGGACATATGGTGACCCTATCATGGGATTTTCTTGGCAAGTTTCTTCAGAGGGAGTTTGCCATTGTCATTGTCATTGTCTGAGGCTGAGAGAGTGTGACTTGCCCAAGGTCACCTAGTCAGTTTACATGGCAGAACCAGGATTCAAGCCCTGGTCTCCAGAGCCCTAGTCCAACTCTGAAACCACTACACCACGATCTGTATATATACATAGTGCTACTAATCAACATATGGCTTGCACACAAGCACAAAGAAAGAAAGATTCTCAGTTGCATGCTTCATATATAATGTAGTATTTAGTTTAGCCCTAAGCCTATTCTAGGCAGGCCCTAGAAAAGTGTTTTTAGGGTTTTTTTAAAACTGTAGCTCCCCAAATCCACCTACCAATGTGGCCAATGGCTGCCAGTGGCAGCAACCTTTCCAAGTTCTGATCCGTGTCTACAACAGCCTGCTCTGCTTTGATTTCAATTTTGTAGAAAGTGGCTTACAAGCTGCTTTAAATCCTAAATAGATTAGAAACATCATAAAGGGTCTACTTACATACCTACCTGCCTACATTTCGAAACAATCTATAGAGTTAAAACCATTTAAAACTAAGACAGAATCATGCTCTTTGACAGTGAACTATGACCCCTGCTTTTGTAACTGATAGGAGCTGAGCAAATCCTCCACCTTTGTGACCTTTTGTATTCAACTTCCTTCTGTTGTTGCTGATCTTTCTAATTCTTATTTTTGCTTCTTCATTTCCTATTCACACTGTAAAACTGGAATGTTCTCATTTTTGTTTACCCTTAGTTCCAGAATGCTAAAGAGACAGTACACTTCCTCAAACCACAGCCAAATCAAACATGAAAATAACAATTATTTATTTGCTAAAGAATACTCAAAATTTACATATAAAGTCTGTCATAAGGTGATGCCTAAATCATGGCCAGTAATGCCACCAGCCCACCACCATCCACAAACACTTTTATACTGTCACTGGAAGTATTAAAATGTCTTTAGAAAATAACACCTCAACATCCTGAAATACTTGCAGGAAATGAACAATGAGCACAGTTATAAAAGTGACAACTGGACAGGAACTTAAACTTGTAGTGCTCTTGGGAAGAAGTTCACTCTGAAATAAGTTATTATCTCACTTAGGGATGTTTTATGGCAGGAAAGTGATTAGCAGTGGTGCAAATAACCATAAATTGCTTTCCAAATGTACTGATTTGTTCTTCTGATAATTTGTCCTGATCAGGGCCTGAACTACACGTGATGGTGGCCTGCTGCTTGTAACCTGTCAGCAGCTTGTACTAACCAGTCATTGCAGCAGAGGCAAATGTTAGATCAACAGGCCAGACTCTGGGAAATAAGTCCAGGAAATAGGTGTAGTATGTTCCCTGCTACCCAAGCACTCCTGTAATCCTTTAAAGCAGCTCCCTCTGCTTTACAAACAACTGGAGCAGTGGTCCCAAGACATAGGTCTACCATGCTCATGTCTAGCTGGTGGGATGGGGAAACAACAAACTACTAGTGTTAAAGAGGTGTGCTAGTCTCACCCAGTCCATCAACAGCTGCACATCTGCCTCTGCCAAAATTTGGTGCCACTGTGTTTTGTTTGTTTTTTACAATTACTCCTCTTTGCAAAACATTTCCTAAAGTGTTTTTGAATTTCTGCATCTCTCTTTTTCTCTCTTTCACCTGATGTCCCTTTGACCATCAGAAATCCAAGTATGTCAAGCAGAAGCTCCTTGCACAAAGATGAATGAATCTGTCAGTCTTGCTTTATTTCACATTCACATTTTAAAATTATTCTCAGATTTTCCCTGTTGATTTAATGAAGAAATTTTAAAAAGTGCATATCGAGGGTTTGTCATTGCCTTCCCCTGAGGCTTAGAAGATGTGTCCAAATTAACATTTCACACAACAGAAAATTTCATTTATTACCAATTGAGACTTCCTGGAAAAGCATTTTCAATCCACACACAT
>NW_024810172.1:0-2981 GCF_019175285.1 Sceloporus undulatus | reverse complement strand
CCCCCCAGTACTGTTTTTGTGGCCCCTGGGCATTTGTACACAATTTCTTTTATGAGGAGTATTTTTACCATACCTTTGAGTTCTCCAGGGCCATTTTAGGTATTTTTAGGTAAATTTTAGTATCCACAGGGGTTCTAGAAACAAACCCCACCAGGTACCAAGGGCCTACTGTACTTTTAAAACCTAAAAAGTACTGTAAATATGATGTGCCTTCCAGGTACTTCCAGGTGTTTTAAAACACCTTTCCTGACTCCAAAATGGTCTGGGGGCTCAAAAAACATCGTGAAAATGCCCCCCATGCTCCCTAAAGGGGATGTGGAAGGCATTTTAGGCCATTTAAAAATGTTTTTACATTTTTGTGGTGGAGGGTGGTGCAGTGGGGGAGATGCAAGCTTCCAAGGTCTCCTGGGGGACTAATGCAGCTCCCTAGCTTCATACAATTGCCCACCCTGGTTTATATGATGTTGTCACCAAAATGAATATCCTGATGCTATTATACCTCTTTCTCTTATGTTGGGAGAGCTTGGAAAACTTATCCATTTCAATTACCACTCCCAGAATTTCCCAGCATTTCTGAGATGAGATGTTCTCTAATAGATGTATGTGCTTTGAGGTGTAATACCATATATGGGGTGATCTTGGGCAAGTCATACTCTCTCAGTGTCAGAGGATGGCAATGGCAAACCCCCCTCTGAAGAAACTTGCCACGAAAACTCTATGAAAGGTTTGTCTTAGGGTTGCCATAAGTCAAAAATGTTTCAGAGGTACACAGCAACAACAAAATTATTGTTGGCAGTCACCTCATGTAACTCTGCCACTTTGGGTCTGGTTGCACATGAATATTCACCACTTACTGAGCAGAGCATGAAGAGACAAGACCAAATCCAACATGAATCCTACCTAATTTAGGCTTGTGGAAATGAATGGGATGTAAATTAGTTATGACTCTAGGAAAGACAGACTTTAGAGCTGGTGCATGATTTGCATGTGTAAATAAGCGATCACAGCTGACTCATCCAGAGATACAGGTAGTATATTTATGTCAAATCTAACATCAGCTTTGTTACAGAGAGCCATTTGTACACTGGCTGGGAAGTCTCAATAGTTGAATAATCACATGATGTGCATAAATAGGAGAACTTGGCTTTGTATTTTGCAGAAATATATCTTCCAGCACTTTGACCAAGTACAATGTATGTTTTTCTTAGATAGATGACAGATATAACAACCTCTCAGCATATGCTGAATTTTAAGTTTTAAAAACAAATAATGATTGGGAAGGGATATTTGTATGACACTAAAAGTAAATTTTTATGACTCAAAAGAGAGGGGGAGAGAGGGTGTGTGTGTGTTTAGTGATTTGAATATTGGACTAGGAATCTGGGAGACCAGGGTTTGAATCCCTGCTTGGGCATGAGAACCCACCTTGGGTAAGTCACACACTCTTAGCCTCAGAAAAAGGCAAGGACAGCGCCCCTATGAACAAACTGCCAAGAAAGCCCTGTGATAGGTTCATCTCATGGTTGCCATTAGACAGAAATGGCTTGTAAGCACACAGCAAACAACAAAAATACAGATCTGTGGCATGTTGGAACAAAAATGTGTTAGAAAAAAAATGATTGGCAGAGGAAATTTCTCTGCATCTCCAGTGGAGCATGCTGGCTGCTGAATCTGTACAGGACCTAGACAAGTCTGATCAGATATTTTGCTGCCTGTGGCAAAGGAGCAAATGCCTCTCCCACACCTCAAGCCAAGATGCTTAGTACTTAAAACTACTTAGGTTAATTTGGCACCTAGGGCAAAAACACCCCACTGCCTCCTTTCCCTTTGTGTCACAGTAAAAATACAGCAATAATAAATTAAGGCAACAATTGGCTGGCTCTTTATGACCTCCCAAACTGGTTGTCCGAAGATGCTATTTCTCTCTGACTCATAGCAGGGTTGGGCCTTGGTCTGATGAAGCAACTAAGTACAACAGCTGGGTCAGTGCTTGCCAAATTCTGAAAATGAATAATATTTTGATGTTTATTTATGCTATGCTAAAATTACAGATCTGTGGTATGTGAGTGAAAGTTATATTGCAAGTGGAAGCTGCTCTAGTTCTTTAGTGGAAAACAGTAACCAGTGGGAATGACAAAACTGTCTAGATCAGAGCATGGAAATACTACTATTTTGGACCTAAGTTCCTAAATCATCTGGAGATTTAGCCATGCCGGTGGACACGCTCACTTTGGGATTCTGGAAATTGTAGCCTATTTTCTTTATTTTCCAGGCTCTGGGATCATACCTCTTGCTCTTGGGAAGGTATTGTCTCATGCTACATAAAGAAAATGAGATTTATTTTCTGATAAGAATGGTGACAGTTGCATTGCTCACCCCAGAACTGCTGTTCTCTCCCCATTCCTGTGTAAGACAAGGGTTGCTAGCTGCTCTTTATGGACACCGTCTGGGTGCTGGGATTGGGGTCACTAAGAAGTTTATGTCTTTAAAAGGTTTAACATTCTTTGGCCATTTGGTGCCTGGAGAGGTAATCTCTCCAGAGAGGGGGGCCATCTACAATCACACAGAGGGAAATGCACGCACAGACTGACCCATGTACAGACTTCTTTATGCATACCATAAATGCACACCTAAATGGATATCCTGTTTGTGCAAAGGCATTCACACATGTCAGATGTTCATATGCACCATATACCAGTGCTTGTCTTGCATATTTCCCTTGACATGTCTGTTTGTATATAGGAACGACTTGAAGGCACACAACCACCACCACCACTATTTTAACTCCACATTCACAACTGCACCTTGAAAAACACAGAGGAAAGGTTTTTAAAAGTACAGTGGACCTTTGGTACTTGGTGGGGTTTGCTTCCAGAACCCCCGTAGATACTAAAATTTATGAATGCTCAAGTCCCATTAAATAAAATGGCATATTGAAATAGTGTCTCTTATATAAAATGGCAAAATCCAGGTTTGCTCTT
>NW_024810171.1:0-2981 GCF_019175285.1 Sceloporus undulatus | reverse complement strand
TCCTCTTCCTCCTCCTTCTTCTCCTCCCCCCTCCTCCTCTTCCTTCTCCTGTTCCTCCTCTTCCTTCTTCTCCTCCCCCTCCTCCTCCTTCTTCTCCTCCCCCTCCTCCTCTTCCTTCTCCTCCCCCTCCTCCTCTTCCTTCTCCTCCTCTTCCTCCTTCTTCTCCTCCTCCCTCCTCCTCTTCCTTCTCCTCTTCCTTCTTCTCCTCCCCCCTCCTCCATGCCCCGTGTGGCCTGGGGGCGGGGCGGAGGAGGCAGAGGAGAAGGAGGTGGGCAGCACGGGGCTGCGCGGGGAGGCGAGGAGGGCAGCGCGGGGCCACGCGGGGAAGCAAGGAGGGCAGCACGGGGCCGTGCAGTGAGGCAGGGAGGGCAGGGTGGGGCCGTGCGGGGAGGCAGCGCGGGGCCGCGCGGGGCCAGCAGCACGGGGCTTCCCCCTTTGCCTCTTCTGCCCCAGGTCGCGTGGCCCTCCTCTTGCTCCTCCGCACGGTGGGGGAGGAGGAGGGCAGCGCTGTCGTGCGGCCCAGGAAGAGGAGGAGGAGGAGGAGGTGGAGGAGGAGGAGGCGGCGGCAGGATTGGGCTGGGACCGGTCCTGCTGCCTTCGCGGGCCGCATCCGACCCGCGGGCCAGGGGTTGCCGACCCCTGGTATCAGCCAGCACTTGAACCAGAGTTCCTTAGTGTTCAGTGAGATGACAACCCTGTAACTATGTTATAGTTATACACAAAAGAAGTAAAAGCTGTCTCAATAAATTACAGTTGAAATGCAAGTTAGGGCACACCCCAGATGGGATTATAAAGACCAGAAACATCCAGACTTTGTTCCTGCTCTTTCCAATTTTATTTTGGAGATCCATACATGTTTTGTTTATTCCAGAATATTTTCTGTCAACTCCTGGTACAATCAGAGACTTTTTGTACCAGCTCTTCAAGTCAGTTTATTTTAATCCAATTATCTGAGATTTTTCAATCAGTCTGGATGCACCCTTTTAGTTATGCTTCCACTGCGGGGAAAGACAACTAATTACAATTTACTAGTTATTTTAACCATTTTCTTCCGTGCTCTTGATTTAACCTTGTATGAAAATGTAACTGGTATCTCATTAGACAACTGTTGTGCAATTCCACTGTGAAACAAATGATGGCAGGAGTCTCTCAAGGGTAGGTGCAAGGAGAAAGCAAGCCTCCACATAGACCACTTTTGTCTTCAAAAATTCAAAACCTGTAAAGCAGGCCTGACATATTGGGCATAGAGCTTAGAGCCTGAGGTCTAGCTTTCTTGGATGACAGCTCCCATCCAGTTAGCTTCCTGGTTAGAATTTCAGTTCTGGGAGTTGTCATCCTCCAAAGTCACATCACTAAGCTCTGTGTGGGTGGCATTAAGCTTTGGCAAGCCAGGTTCCTTCTCCAGTTCCCAAACAATCCATGCTGAGGCTGAGTCCTGCAAGCAAAAGCAACTGTACCCTAGCCTGTCATATTTTCCTAGGATGTGACAGCCGGTCTTGTTGGCTTCTCTGACTCCCCTTGTTTCTCTAGGCGTAATGAAGGCAGAGACAGGAGACAGGCACTGTACACAATAAAGCATAATGGGAATGGACTGTTTGGTGCCAGTGGGAGGATGGGGAAGATAATTAAGAGATACAGCGGGTGTCCAGGAAGCATCAGTCTCTTGTTTAAGAGATGGTAGTCACTTTGCCACAGTTTGGCTTGATTAATAATGCTCGCTTGACCTTCTCCCCCATTGTGGGTTTTTTACAGTTACATTCAATTAATTGTATTGAACACTCATGGATCCAGCATAAAGTGGATACTACATTCATTACACACTGGAAGGCAGTTTTCCTGAGGATTAAGCTATCACTCAATTAAAAACTGGGCCATTTTAAGGCTGTTTTCAGGAGCCATGTGAAAAGGGCAACAATACTGGTTAAATCATCCCTGAGTATATTGCAGGGTTTTTAATTGTCCTATATATTTCTTTCCCCCTCTTGCTGTTGCTTTTTTTTTTTAGGATGTCTATTTTATTTATTAAATAATACATCAAAGAATTGTTTTGTTTCATTTCTTGTTATTTGGTAACATATAGGCAAATGACTAACTTGCTGAATGTATTTTTAAAGAGATTGTCTTAAATGCCTCTAGCCGTAATATTGTACAGTTGGCACTTGGTATCCACTGGGGTTTGGTTCCAGACCCCCCCCCCCCATGGATAACAAAATCTGTGGTTGTTCAAGTCCAATTATATACAATGGCATAGTGAAAATGTGTCCTTTATACTGAATAGTAAAATCAAGGTTTGCTTTTGGGTATTTATATATTTTTAAAACATTTTCAAGCCATGGATGCTTCAACCTGAGGATAAAGAATCCATGGATATGGAGGGCCAATTGTATTCCCCATCAGTGCATCTGAATACATATAGTGAAATGCATGAAAACTCATGCTAAAATAAATGTTAGTCTTAGAAGTACCATTACATTCCTTCTACACCTTCTTCCTTTCCTTTTTATGCTAAAACTGACTGACCAACACAGCTATTTCTTTGAAAACCTGTTGCAGAATAAAAACAATAGGAAAGGTGATCGAGAGAGCGGTTGCCTCCCAGCTGCAGGGGATCTTGGAGGATACGGATTTTCTAGACCCATTTCAAACCGGCTTCCGGGCGGGCTATGGGATTGAGACTGCCATGGTCGCCTTAGTCGATGATCTCCGTCTGGGCATGGACAGGGGTAGCGTGTCCCTGTTAGTGCTTTTGGACATCTCAGCGGCCTTCGATACCATTGACCATGGTATCCTTTTGGATCGCCTGGGGGAGTTGGGTATCGGGGGCACTGCTCTGCAGTGGTTCCGTTCCTACCTCTCGGGCAGATCCCAGATGGTGGAGCTGGGGGACTGTCGCTCCGATAAGAGGGCCCTTACATCTGGGGTCCCTCAGGGAGTGATCTTGTCCCCTATGCTATTTAACATTTACATGAAGCCGCTGGGAG
>NW_024810170.1:0-2982 GCF_019175285.1 Sceloporus undulatus | reverse complement strand
GAGGCGTCGTCGGCGGGGCCCCCCTGGAGCAGCAGGTCCGGCCATCGGAAGAGGCGTCCCAGGAGGAGGGCCGGCGGGGCCGGGAGCTGGCGGAGCTCGCTGCGGGGCAGGAGCAGGCAGGGGCCCGGCATGGCTCCGCGGGACTCGACGGCCTCCAGCAGCTGGTCCAGGGCCCGCTCCTTCAGGCGCTTAAGCAGCCGGTGGGCAGCCGCCTTCAGCTCGGCCTCCTCCTCCTCCTCCAAGTCCCCGGGGCAGCCGCCGGGCAGGGCGCCCTCCTCCGCCTCCGCGGCCCCCGCCTGGCTCCTCGGCCGCCTGGAGGGCGCCTCTCGGGGGGCTTTCCAAGGCTCATGCTGGCCCTCGTCGTCGTCGGAGGAGTGGAGCAGCCGGCTTCGCCAAAGCCTCCGGAGCAGCCCTGCCCGTCTGGACCGGAACATGCGCCTCCCGTCCCAGGCTCAGCGCCCACCAGCCCGGCCCCGGAGGCAGCAGCAGGAGGCCCAGGGGCCGGCCAGCCTCCCGGCCAGCCCCGCAGGGCAGCCCCGGGCCCCGGGCATCCGGCGGCGCCAGGCCCCTTCCCGGCCCCAAAGGAAAGCCCCCAGGCCTCGACCACCAAAGCCCCCGGCTTGTGGTCGGTCTCCCTCCTCCTCGACGGCGCGTCCCTTCCAAGAACGAGGCCCCAAAAGGAGGGAGGGAGGCAGGGGGGGAAGCCCGGGCTGCTTCTGGGGAACTCTCTGGTGGGCCTTTTCCTTCCTGCTCCTCCGGAGGTCCTCCGGGTCTTCTCTCCCAAAAAGGGGGCAAATCCAAAGCAACCGAGAGGAAAGAAGGGAAGGAAGGAAGCAAAGCAGGCGAGCCTTCTCTCTCTCGGGGCTCCTCCGGGCCTCCTTTCTCCTCGGCGGCGCTCCCCTCCAAAAAAGAAAAATGCACCCGAAAGAAGGAGGAGGAGGAGGGAGGGAGGGAAGGATCGGCAGATAGAGCTCTCGCTCGCTCGCTCTCTCGCTCTGCTGGCCTGGCTTCTTCCCCGGGAGAGCTGGCGTCGGGGCTCCTTCGCTTCCCAAGGAGGCAGGCGACCTTCGGGGGCTTCTCCTCCTAGGAAGCGGGGGCGGCCGAGGGAAGGAGCCCCGGAGCCCCCCCCGACGAAGAGGGCCAGGACTAGGCACATGGCTTTGGCCTTGGCCCCCGAAGTGGCCCAAGATTAAACTCCGACCAGAAGAAGAAGGAGGCGAAGGCGGCGAGGAGGGCCGAGGCGGGGGCTGGGGGCTCTTTGCCCGGGGCTCCTCCTCCTCCTCCTCCTGCCGAGGCGCCTCTTGCTCCCAGCAGCAGCAGCCTCTCCTCTCCTCCGGCCCTTCGGCGTGTGTTGCGGGCGGCGGGGCTTGTGTGTGTCTGTGTGTGTGTTGTGGGAGGAGGCGGCGGCGGCGTCGGGCGTCCGGAGGAGCCATTGGCTGCCTCCCATCATGTGCCAGCAGCAGTCTAGACACTTTGGCGGCGCCAGGCCCTCCTTCCCTCCCTCCCTCCCAAAGCCCCCCCCCCCGGCCAGAGCAGGAGGAGGCTCGCCGGCTGGGAAGGAAGGAAGGCCCCCAGGAGAAGGAGCGGCCCCGAAGAAGGCCCTCGGCACCCTCCGCCAGAAAGGACGCCCCTTGCCCGCAGGGAAGCAGGGAGCTGAGCCCTAGGCAGGGATCCCAGGGCAGCCAGCGAAGAAGGGAGCAGCCTTGCCCCGAGGGAGACAGAGCGGGACCTTCCCCAGTCCCTGCCCTCCGGCTTTGGGGGATGTACACCCCCCCCAAAAAAAAGCCCCTCTGGAGCCACAAATGACACGACTCTCCCATAGGGAAGCATGGAGGATTGCTCGTCCATAGAGAGACAGGGAATACTCACCCATAGGGAAACATGGAGATAGTCATTGCCCACGGAGATCCATGGCAGAAGCCTTGCCCACACACTTGTTGAGGGCCAAAAGCATACACAGCTAAGGAGCGAGTCCTCTCAGGGCCCAGAAAAACATTTGGCAACCTTCTGCACCAACACTGGAACTGGCTTCATCTGGTGGATCTTTCCCTTGCAAAGGACCGAGAAAACCCCTCCAGGGCTGGCTGTTCCAAAGCAGAGGCGCACAGCCAGGTGAGGAATGTGGCAACCCCCGGTTTAGCCCTAGAAACCCTTTATTCGAAAAACCCTCCAGCGCGACAAGAGTTAAATCCCAGCCAGAGTCAGCCAGGCTAGGCCACGCCCCCTGGAATGTATTAAGTTCAGGTTCCGAAAGCCCTGGTTGGCCTTTAAAGGGAGGAGGCCCCGCCTCCGCAGAGCGAGGATTGGCTGGGCGCAGGAGCCCGGCCCCGCCCCTTTGGAACGCTGAGCGTGGCTTGAATGAAAGGAATTCCGCTGCTCCCATTGGCTGCTCGCCGGGATATTTATGCAACATTCCACTGGCCCAGGTTCTGAATGAAGCGCGCGGGGAGGGGAGGGGAGGGGCCGAGGGGCGGGGCTTGCGCCTGTTGGAACTGCAGTGCATCTGCATTGTACAATTAATGCAGTTTGGCACCGCTTCAACTGCAATGGCTCCATCCTGTGCAGTTCCTGGGATCTGTAGTTTGTGATGGCACCAGACACTCACCCATAGGGCAATACGTCCCCATGGGGAAACAGAGGAGACTTGCCCATAGGGAAAGACAGGGAAAGACGTGTTGCCCATAGGGAAGCATGGGGAATACTTACCCAGAGGGAGACATTGGGGAATATTTGCCCATAGGGAGACACTGAGGGATACTTGCTCTTAGGGAAACACTGGGGAATATTTGCCCATAGGGATACATAAGGAATACTTACCCAGAGGGATACATTGAGGGATACTTGCCCATAGGGAAACATGGGGAATACTTGCCCATAGGGATACATAGGAGGATACTTGACCATAGGGAGACATAGGGAATACTTACCCATAGGAATACATTGAGGGATACTTGCTCAAAGGGAAACATGGGGGATACTTAC
>NW_024810169.1:0-2982 GCF_019175285.1 Sceloporus undulatus | reverse complement strand
ATTTCTGCAGTGTGGATGCAGCTTGTGTCAGGAGTCTGAAAGGAGTTATCCAAAATGGTGGACTTTGGTCCCAAAACAGGTGCAGTAACCTAGGCCCAGTACAGACCACCAGTTTGCGGTGGCCTGGGGCCAATTCTGGGGGTTCTGGGGCACGCACCATCCACACATTCTGGAACCTTAACATGAGATGGCAGCAGCAGCATGGTGGGTTCTTGTCCATATGGGCGTAAGCGATGCGCACCATATGATGATGTAAGCAATGCGCACCATACAGATGTCAATGTGCATCGCTTACGTCACCGGTGTGCCAATGGCACACCTGTGATGTGCAACAGATGACACAAAATGGACACGGTTTTTCGGGTTCTATTTACTGCGGAGGGATGCCTCCAGCCCATTGTTTCAAGGTGGTATGTACCACACCTTAGATGGTTCCTTTAAATGTCACATCCAAGTCAAGAGGTGAGTTAACCCCCTGTCCAACAGTTTTCCTACTAGGATAGGAGTGGTGTGGTGGCTGTGCAGTGCTCCAAAGACCCATGAGGATTAATGGGTCCCTATACCACTACAGCTGCCCACCTTGATCTCAGTGCTGCACAGATGTCAAAAAAGGACAAAATAATCATTGCTCAAAGACTCCCAATAGAAGACCTAGAGCTTTATCACATTAGTGAGACCCCACAGGAAAACAGGAGTTAAATGACATTTAAAGTACATTCGAATTTAAACAAAACTTGCAAATTCAGCTAGTTTAATCCCACCAGGGGACTGTCCAAGTGAAATAAGAGGATGTTAAACTGAATGCAAAGCAGAGAAAACCAGCAGCTTTTGTATTTCGGGTTGTTCCAAAATTTAAAAGCTACTGGGTTTTTTTCTGCTTTGCATTTGGTTTAACTTCACATTATTTCACATTAACAGTGACGTCATGTGATAAACTTTTGGGCATTTCTGAGTTTTCCCTAATTTAACTCTTGTTTAACTCCTGTTTTCCACAAGATCACGCTAGTCTGATAAACTCCCTAGAAATATAAAAATAGGAGTCAATAGCAAACCACATAAATTACAGAAGTCAGAGCAGGGTGGTTATTACCAAGTCATAGAAACAAGGTTCACCACCAGTAGAAGTCAGCATTTTCCAAGATGTGTGAGGTCCAAAGGAAGCAGATGATTAAGTTTAACACACAGGGCTCCTGGCACACAAATGGAACGGTACAAAAGGGGCCGAGAAGGGAATGGAATGGGTCGGAGAAGCATTTTACCGCACACCAGAACGCCACTGAATGCCGCCGGAAGTCCCCATTCCATTCCATTCTGTTCCCCATCCATCCCAGTGGAGGCGATTTTTGAGAACTGTTCAGAAATCAGGGATGGATGGGGAACAGAATGGGGACTTCAGGCGGTGGCGGCATTCTGGAGTGCAGTAAAATGCGTCCCGTATCCATTCCGTTACCTTCCCTGCAGCTTTGTACCATTCCATTTGCATACCAGGAGCCCTGTGTGATATACTTAGATGGCTCTCAAAAGTTGATCCAACACATGTTTTGTACCTCTGCTCCAAGAAGCATCTGCCAGCATGGCCAATGGTAAAGAATTACGGGAGTTTCCCGAAACATGTGGATGGCCAATATTTGTAAACCGCTGCTGTAAAGGTATTGTGAAGATAATTCAGATGAGACACTACATACATAACCAAAGTCGCTGAGTGAATATAACAGTGAGACAGGGAAGGCTGATATGTATATGAACTTATATGTTGAATCCATATAAATTATTATTATTTTATTTATTATGGTATTTATACTCTGCTCTTCAGCCCTAAACGCTATCAGTAGTAATTAGTAATTAGACAGTAGTGAAGTATCGGAAATGTATCCTCAAGGGAGAAATGGAGCAGAAGGAGATCTATCATCTTACAGCGGCATGAAGAGTTATATTCAACCCCATATTAGTATGGAGATAGCTTTCCTATGGACCTTATCACACTTGCAGAATCCCGAACAAAAACGGGATTTGAATTAGAATTAAATTAGGAAAAACCCGCAAGTGTAGGATGTTTTTCACACAATAAGTGAAATAACGTGAAGATAAAGCAAAGGCAAAAGGGACAAAAACGGCAGCTTTTTACTTTTGGGAAATTCTGCCATTTTTGTTCCTTTTGCCTTCACTTTATCTCCACCTTATTTCACTTCCGCAATAACATCCTGTGAAAAACCTCCCTCGTTTGCGGGTTTTCCCCCCAAATTTAATTCTATTTTAAATCCTATTTTTGTTCTAGTGTGATAAGGTTGCAACAGTTTGAAATTGATATGCAGTGCCAACATCAGGTCTTATACATAAATGGATCTAAAAAACACAAGACTGAGCAGGAAAAGAGAGAAGGAGTTCAGTGTGAACAGACAAGAACGAAGAGGATAAACTTTTTAATATGAATATATAATTCAATATGGTTGGGTGATAGGTTTTTTTCCATATAGGGGGCCGCCCCAACTTACTGGGGCCAGCCACATTGCAGCCGGGGACAGAACCTTGCCCGGTGTCCTTCGGCGTGCACCCAAGCTCCTGGCATGCCTTGGCTCCTGGGCAGTTTAAGTGCCCACTGATTGGCTGGCCCAGGTCCCAGGCTCAGCCATTGGTGGTTGGGGACCGAGTGCGCAATGCTTACCCCTTTTCCGGCACCCTCTGGGTCAAGGCCTATATAAGGCCACATGACGTCCTGCCTGGGTGCCATTTCAGTTGGGCTCTCCCACCCTGACTCCCTAGATTTGGTTGTTCTCTTATCACAACTTTTGGTGGGGGGTAGGGGGGTAGCATAGGTCTTGGATCTGGTGGGTGTGATTTCCAGGTCTGCATAGCACTTGATCGGGAGTCCTTTGGGACCTAGGATTGCTGAGGGCATGCAGTGTGGCCATTGCAGGGACCACATCGATTCAGCATTTCCCAGGGACTAGAGCCTTAACAGAAACATGCAATTGTCCGGTTGCA
>NW_024810168.1:661-2982 GCF_019175285.1 Sceloporus undulatus | reverse complement strand
GTATGTGGCCATGGGATCACGTCAAAGAGCTTAAATGCCATATATTACTTATGAATTGTTCCATGGCATGAAGTTTTCCAGTCATGCTGACCTCCTTGTTTGCAAATCATTGTCCTAGACTATGCCCTTTCATCAAAAACATATGTGTTAATATGTAGTGAAGTTTTTTGTAGCTGTAGCTAGGGGTGGGGGAATAGTTGAAATAAGTTCCAAGGACAGTAAGGAAATTAGTTGAAAATTCTTTTTTTTACAGGTTTGTTTAGTTCCAGTATAGTAACATCTGTGTATGTATGTACAGTGTATGTGAAGTTCTTTCTATGCCTTCACAGCACGGCAGAATGGGAGAGTGGGTAGGGAGGTATTTTGCAGTTTTGGGATGTCAAGTCAAGGCAAAGTAAGTTACTGACAGCTTTTATAAGTGCATAAAAGAGACATGGAAGGGATCTGTGTTGATATAAACCTGTCTAGTTGTGTATACATTCTGTTGAAATCAGGGGGTTGTGGGTGGTGTGCATGATGCTTTAGACCAACTTATGGGATTGCACTGGAATAGGAACTGGGTTTCTTGTGGATGGAAATCCATTGTCCCTTTTCTGCTGTCAGCACAGAGAACCCCAATTCACATTCTTTTAGGAATAAATCTTTCTTTGTGTTTTGTTTTGTTTATTCACAGCAAAGTTTTTCCTCCTTGATGGCATGACACATATTGTCCTTTTCTGCTGTCAGCAATTAAGAGAAGGCCTAGGCAGATTTTTTTTTTTTTTTTTTTAAAGAGCCTTGTGACATAGAGAACATTTGCCTGAAATGTTCCCATGTGAGCCACGATCTTGGCTAAATGCTGAAAGGGAGGAGGGAGAGTGAATAAGGCTTTTGTTGAAGACTGACAGGCAGGCAGTGCTGGCTAAGTTTAACTTAAATCCTTTCGTTGATATTGGAAAGTCATAAGCCTGCAGATGACATTGCCACATTCAACGCACTGTGTGATCTGGGACTTTGTTGCTTGTATCACTGTGTGAGTATGTGTACAGTGTAAACATTTTATGAACTGCAGTTTCTGATCCATCGGTCTGTCTGGGCAAGAATGTCCCTAGATACTAAAAAGAACAGCAATCAGGACAGAATTGGTCAATGCGGCATGTCTAATGGTGGGAAGATATTTGAAGGACTCACTATAGACACAATAGACTCTCTAAATAGCCTCTTTGCACCCTGAGTCTTATTGCAAACAGGTTCATTAAGGAGAGACATTCTGACACACAGCATCACAGTAATGAAAGTAGCTCTGTTTTTCTAATATTGTATCTTGCCACTTCAGTTATGCTGCTGGTACAAGATTTCCCCTGTGTTGCTGTATATTCCTGTAGAAGAAGAATCAGTCTTCATAGAATATACAATTATTTTGTACGGGAATATATAACTCACACCTAAGATACAGACTTTTCCTGTTTATGTGCACTAGTGCAAAAATAATTGGCAAGCCCATCTTCCAGTCTAAAAGACCAAAAATAAAGTAAAATAAAATAAACACTTCTTTCTTCTATTGAGAAGATATTAAACAAATTGGAAAATAACAGAGAAAAATAAATATGGCTATAGTAAAGTCTTCTGACAGCAGTGAGCAATAGAGAAGTATTTTTTTCACCTTTTGTAACCAATTCTACATTATAGGTAACCACATAGCGAACCGAGTTTAGATCCCAGCAACAGGGTATTAGTATTATACTCTGTGGCTGGGATCTAAACCCTTCCATGCAGCAATAGAAAATACTTGCATTCAAAGGGTAGATTTGACATCCTGCCTTGGATGGTCCTATCATATTCAGAATTTTTTTTTATGTTGAGAGAACAGCATGCATGGGCCATGAAGTCCCGGTCGTTGAGCATTATAACCAGAGGGCAAGGGGTATCTGTAGCTAAAAATGAAAACTTTACTGCTCTTGTATGATAATAATGATACAGACAGACTGACTGAAAGTAACTGAGATCTAATACATGTAATTGATCTGTCATGTAGATCTCAGTTACCAAGTCCCATATATGCTTCTAGAACATGGCTACATAGCTCAAAAAACCCACCAAAAATGATGGATGCCAGCAATGAAAGCCTCCGACTTCACATTTTTATATACACTTGGCCAGAATCCTGTTGTGTGCAAGAGTTAGCAGACTCATAGAATCATAGTATAATAGAGTTGGAAGAGACCGCAAGGGCCATCCAGTCCAACCCCCTGCCATGCAGGAAATCCAAATCAAAGCATCCCCAACAGATGGCCATCCAGCCTCTGTTTAAAGACCTCTAAGGAAGGAGACTCCACTACACT
>NW_024810168.1:0-561 GCF_019175285.1 Sceloporus undulatus | reverse complement strand
CCACTGTCAAACAGCCCTTACTGTCAGGAAGTTCCTCCTAATGTTGAGGTGGAATCTCTTTTCCTGCAGCTTGCATCCATTGCTTCGGGTCCTAGTCTCTGGAGCAGCAGAAAACAAGCTTGCTCCCTCCTCAATATGACATCCCTTCAAATATTTAAACAGGGCTATCATATCACCTCTTAACTTTCTCTTCTCCAGTAAACGTCCCTAGCTCCCTAAGTCGTTCCTCATAGGGCATGGCTTCCAGACCCTTCACCATTTTAGTCGCTCTCCTTTGGACACACTCCAGTTTCTCAATGTCCTTTCTGAATTGTGGTGCCCAGAACTGGACACAATATTCCAAGTGAGGCCTGACCAAAGCAGAATATAGTGGCACTATGACTTCCCTTGATCTAGACACTATACTTTTATTGATGCAGCCTAAAATTGCATTGGCCTTTTTAGCTGCCGCATCGCACTGTTGACTCATGTTCAATTTGTGGTCTACTTGGACTCCCAGATCCTTTTCACACGTAGTTTCATTCAGCCAGGTGTCACCCATCCTATATCTGTGCATTTCAT
>NW_024810167.1:0-2982 GCF_019175285.1 Sceloporus undulatus | reverse complement strand
CCTTGGTCCAGGCCTCAGAGGGAGAGAAGAATGCTGGACCTGATCCCCTCCCCCCCTCACCATTCCCTTCTCCTTTTGTGTCGTGTCTTTTAGATTGTAAGCCTGCGGGCAGGGAACTGTCTGGTTAAAAATAATAATAAATGTAAGCCGCCCTGATAGCCATTAGGGCTGAAGGGCAGGATATAAATACCTAAATAAATAAAAAATAAATAATTAAAAATTAGATATTACGCATCGATCCCGCCTTCCTTTGCAAAACGACTCCACTCTCCTACCACTAAATCTCCCCCTGTCCCACACTACTCTAATAGGAGCTCCATACAACACAGAACAATCCACCATCCCCTTGCCCAACTGTCCATCATCCATGGCCCAATAATACCCACACAGCAATGTAACAAAGCTGCAGCAGAGGAAGACAACACTACACGTTATTCCTCTGCTGCGCACACAGCAACTCAGGACCTGCCCCAAGCCTGCCTGCGATGGTGCGCAGGTGCGCAGCTGTGAACAAAGTCCGTTGGCTGCCAAGTCCCTGGACAAATGCGCAGCTGTGCAAGTTCTTCGCTGCCCAAGGAGCAGCCCGGCAACAGCAGCAAACAACGGCCTCCCTCAGGGCCTTGGAGGGGGCAGGACGAGGAGATTTACCCACAGGTAGATTTTATGGCGTGCCCCTCTCACCGGCACGCCCCTCCCCGCCTTCCCCTCAGGTGTTCCTGGTCCTTCGGTTAGCCGGAATGATGCGAACAAAGTCCGTTGGCTGCCAAGTCCCTGGACAAATGCGCAGCTGTGCAAGTTCTTCGCTGCCCAAGGAGCAGCCCGGCAACAGCAGCAAACAACGGCGTCCCTCAGGGCCTTGGAGGGGGCAGGACAAGGAGGTTTACCCACAGGTAGATTTTATGGCGTGCCCCTCTCACCGGCATGCCCCTCCCCGCCTTGCCCTCAGGTGTTCCTGGTCCTTCGGTTAGCCGGAATGATGCGAAAAAAGTCCGTTGCCTGCCAAGTCCCTGGACAAATGCGCAGCTGTGCAAGTTCTTCGCTGCCCAAGGAGCAGCCCGGCAACAGCAGCAAACAACGGCGTCCCTCAGGGCCTTGGAGGGGGCAGGACAAGGAGGTTTACCCACAGGTAGACTTTATGGCGTGCCCCTCTCACCGGCACGCCCCTCCCCGCCTTCCCCTCAGATGTTCCTGGTCCTTCGGTTAGCCGGAATGATGCAAACAAAGCTCTGACATACATTTGCAATCCACATTATCCAAACTTACCAAACCAACACACAAACTCCTCTCTCCAATCCTTTATCCTCAACTCACATCTGCTCTGGGTTTCAGAGTCCTTATATACATAACAAATTACAAAGGATTAGCACTTGGTGTTTTCCACCCATTTTCAACCATATATTTTTATATATCCTTAAAGGGAAATTTAACCCAACATATCATTGGTTCCCCCATGCACCAAAAGGAAGGGGTAACAGTAATGAGGCTTGACAAGTCTTGACAATTTCTCTGTTATGCCATGGCTCGATTGAAAGAGAAATGCAACAACATCAACAACAAAGACCTCCCCCTCTGTCGCCAAAAAGAGATCAACCAAACAATAATTGTGTTTATTTGGGCTGTATCGATAATATTGGTGTGGTACCCAAAAAGGGCAGCCTCCTGGTGCCTGTTTTTCCACCGGTGGGAAGCCGCAGCCAACAAACTGCACAGTTCTCTGTCAGCAGAAAAAAAAGCCGCGAAAAGCTAAAGTTGCAGCGGTGGTGTAATGCAGCCCCCTGTGGACGCTGTGTGGCACTTACGTAACAATGGCAATGCCCATGTATACAGGGCGCCGCTGTTGTCACGCCCTCTTCATGTGCTAGGCTTGTGGGTTGTGCGGGCGCTCGGCCCCCAGGCAACCCTAGGATATGACAAGGGTGTCACAAATGGCCCGTATGTACCAGGCCATTGATGCAGATATAGATACTAATTGACTGATTGTACCATCCTACCCAACCTCTTTCTCAAATCTAGATCAACCTGTTAGTAGGGAAAACATCCAAATAGTCACATGGAATGTTGCTGTTATGTCTTGGATTTTTCATCCAGGGAGACCACACACTTCCCGAGACATCTTGTCAGGCCCACACACCACTGCTTCTACTCCTCAGCAAGGGGTCCCCCTACCACCACATGCCTCCTCTGAGGCTTAGTAGCAGCTATGCTCTATACTGATTCTAACAAGCTCTCCTGCACTTTTTCTGAGGACTGTCCATGCTGCTCTTCCTAATCATACCTAATAAGGGAGAGAGCTTCAAATTGTATGCTTTGACTGAGAGTTTCTGTATGCATGGCAAGCGTTGGACTGGATGGCCCTTGTGGTCTTTTCCAACTCTATGATTCTATGATCTGTAGTTGCAAGCGCTCAGAACGATCCATGGTTTTCCTACTTCTGTTTGACACATTCCTGCAGCTGTCTACCTACAATGTATGAGAACTGACCTCCTCCTCAGAAACTTCCTCTGTGTGTTCCTCATCCAGGACATTCCACTCTGCTCTCATCAGGAAAAACTCTTGCTTATAGATACACAGGCCTCTAGCTGTTGGACCCTATCTTCCAAGAGGGATACCAACTTGCACTTGGTGCAGATGAAGCTATCCACATTCATCCGCAAGAACACAAACATACCACAGCTGTAGCAGTTGACTGCAGCAGCTCCCTCACTGTCTGTATTCAGTAGTCTTAAGCACACACTGCAACAGGACTGGGCTTCCCCTATAAAGCCCCACCATAAAACACCTCTGTTGGTGTGGTCTGTACACCAAACTCTAGAGATTAGGGCTATAGCTATATAGCTGCTAGGTCTTCCCCCAGCCAAGTCTCTGACTAACTTCCTCAGAGGAAAAGCCCTCCCTCCTTGAGACCAGATGCTCGGGAATGGGTCCTGAGGCTACACCTGATAACACAATAGAGCAGGGGTAGGCAAGCTTCGGCCCCCTCAG
>NW_024810166.1:0-2982 GCF_019175285.1 Sceloporus undulatus | reverse complement strand
CTTACTCTCAGGAAGTTCCTCCTAATGTTCAGGTGGAATCTCTTTTCCTGTAGCTTGCATCCATTGTACTGTGTCCTACTCTCTGGAGCAGCAGAAAACAAGCTTGCTCCCTCTTCAATATGACATCCCTTCAAATATTTAAACAGGGTGATCATATCACCTCTTAACCTTCTTTTCTCCAGGCTAAACATCCCCAGCTCCATAACTCCTTCCTCATAGGGCTTCATGGTTTCCAGACCCTTCACCATTTCAGTTTCCCTCCTTTGGAAACGCTCCAGTTTCTTAATGTTCTTTTTGAATTGTTTTGCCCAAAACTGGACACAATATTCCAGGTGGGGCCTGACCAGAGCAAAATAGAGTGGTGACCCTGGGTTGGGAGGAGTGATTTCCATGTTAATCTAGATATTATTGTGTTGTTGAATGCAAGGCCTTCCAGGTGGGAGGATATGCAAAGAGGATTTGTGTCTGTTTAATCAGAGATCTATTGTTTGCTGGGAAACTCCTCTGAATCTCAGTAGTTTTTCATTTGCATTTTGCTGGGTCTTGATTTTGCTGTTTTTCAGGACTGGTAGCCAAACTTTGGCCACTTTAAGGGTTTCTCCTGTTGAAGTTGGCCAGGTGTTAGTGGGTTTCAGTGGCTTCCCTGGGCATCCTAACATGGAAGTGGTTGGCATGGTCCAGGACTTCAGTGTTTTCAAACAGCGTTTTATGCCCAGGATGGTTTATCATGTTTTCTACTAATGCTCATTTTTCTGGTTGGCCCAGGCTGCAGTGTCTCTCCTGTTCCTTGATTGGTATTTCAGCACTGCATTTGCTGTTCCCTCTTCCATGCTAGCATTCTCTGAAGATGCCAGCCACAGATGATGGTGAAACATCAGGAACAAACTCTTCTAGAACATGGCCACAGAGCCCGAAATACCCACAAAAAACTATGGATGCCAGCCATGAAAGCCTTCGACTTCACATAAGATGCAAGCCTTGCAAGCTCATGGTCTTGTTCTGGAATCCTGCATAGAAGAACTTTGAAGCCATTCTTTCCTCACCAAAAGAGTCCTCTTCATTCCAGGTAAGAAACTCCAACTTAAGCAAAGGTTAAATATAGGCAAGGGGGCAAAGCAACTCACAGAGACACACAGTGGCCAACACAGACACACCCAGACACACCCTCACAAATACTTAGGAAGGGAGAATATCCAAAGGTCCTCCTTGGTTTTGAACCCTTCACATGGCCACCTTCTCCATTGTGCTGCTGCTGCTGCTCTGATCTCCAGCCAACCAACTTACCTAGACTCCTCTTCACATCAGAGGCATGAAAATCCATCTCTGTGTTTAGGTCTGTAGTCCCTCAAGCTCAGCTACACTCTGCTAGACCCCTTAGATTGGTCAGAAGTAGGGTTTTAGCACCCATGCCATTTCCCCTCTCTTACACTTTGACAAATGCCTTCCATTGAATATTGAGTGTTCTGCTTCTGCTGCTATCTCTTTCTGTCTTTGAAATACATATTTGTTTATGTTTATCCTCAAGCTGTTATTAGAATTATAGTACCATAGAATCCTAGAAGAGAACCCAAGAAGGGCCCTGATCCAGTCCAACCCCATTCTGACATGCAGGAACTCTCAATCAAAGCATTCCCAACAGATGGTCATCCAGACTCTGCTTAAAGACCTCCAAGGAAGGAGACTCCACCAAAATCTCCAAGAGAGTGTCTTCCGCTGTTGAACAACTTTTACTGTCAGGACAGGAAGGTTCTCCTAATGTTTAGCAGGAATCTCTTTTCCTGCAGCTTGTATCCATTGCTCCATATTCTAGTCTCTGGAGCAGCAGAAAAAAGCTTGCTCCATCTTCAATATGACATCCCTTCAAATACTTAAAGAAGGCTCTCATATCCCCTCTTAACCTTCACTTCTCCAGGCTAAACATCCCCAGCTCCCTCAGTCTCTTCTCTTAGGGCTTCATGGATTCCAGTCTATTAACTATCTTGTTGATACCTATTTGGTTAATTATCAATCCTAAAAAAAATTAGCCTGTAAGGTCTGTATAGAGTTAGTGTCTGGAGAAGTTTTTCACCTGAAACCAAACTAAAAAAGAAAGAAAGAAAGAAAGAAAGAAACCCATTGCACAGCTATTAACAGAGATGCACAAGTCACCCAAGAACACCGGGTCGAGCTTTTTGTTAATAAATAATCCATCCATTCATCACCTTCAGATGTGTCTTCGGGTTTATCCTGATCCAAATACAACCCAAAATACAGATCTAGTTGGTGAACAAGGTTACAGAATGACTGGAGAATGCCTGGAGAAGAGAAGGTTAAGAGGTGATATGAGGGCCCTGTTTAAATACTTGAAAGGATATCATACTGAGGAGGGAGCAAGCTTGTTTTCTGCTGCTCCAGAGACTAGGACACAATGGAGCAATGGGTGGAAGCTCCAGGAAAAGAGATTCCAGCTCGACATTCGGAGGAACTTCCTGACAGTAAAAGATGTTTGACAGTGGAAGATGCTCCATTGAAGAGTGGTGGTCCTTGGAGGTCTTTAAGCATAGGCTGGATGGCCATCTGTCAAGGTTGCTTTGATTGAGAGTTCCTGCATGGCAGAAATGGGTTGGACTGGATCAGGGCCCTTGCAGTCTCTTCCAACTCTAGGATTCTAGGGCCCGTTACAAACGGGCATAAAGTACGGACTGGGTCAGTATTAGGATTGGAAAGGGGCATCACTTCTGGACACCCCTAACCCTAATATGGACTGAGTCCGTAAAAAATGGTGGCGCCCGTTCCACATGGTGGTCGCCATGTTTACGCCATTGGCGCCTCGCAGCGTCATATCTGCGCCGCAAAGAGAAGCGCCATTTTGGCACTTCTTATTTGTCGCGCGGAGGAGCTTTGCGGTTTGGATGCTGGGGCTCCTCCGCGCTGCAAATGAAGGCGGCGGCAGACCGTCCCTTCTGGGTGGTCTGTAATGCGCCTAGGATTCCCTTCAAATGA
>NW_024810165.1:0-2982 GCF_019175285.1 Sceloporus undulatus | reverse complement strand
CCTCATCACGTTCCAGGCTCGCGCCTGTGAGAACACATTGGGGAACGCTTTTACCCTAGTGCGATAATCTCCATAGTGTATGCAGCATAGGCTGGGATTTCTGTCTTTTTCTTACCAAATGACTCTTCAGTGCAGGGAAGAAGGGATACAAATCTTTAACAGCTATACACTGAGAAAATGCAGGTGACTAACCTTTTCCTTTTCCTAGGTATAAATCCTTGCAATAACTAACATGTGGGAAGAGTCATCGAATCTATCAGCACACATTTCAATTTAGAAAGAATCCAGTTGGAATTTTGTAAATTGTATAACCAGATTGATTTATTTATTTTATATCCTGCTTTTCTCCGATAAACAATACCAATAGCAAGTACATTTTTATACTGCATATCAGTGCACTTAAACACTCCCTAAGCATTTTACAATGTGTAAGCTAATTGCCCCCAACCACCTGGGTACTCATTTTAGCAACCTCAGAAGGATGCCAAGCTGAGTAAACCCTCAGCCCCTGGCTGGGTAAAACCTTGTGGTTTGTGAGGGACTGGCTGCAGTATAGGCTTTTAACCACTGTGCCACCAGGGATCCAAATGGGACCCCAAATGGCTCATACCCTACATTAAAATATATATATATATATATATATATATATATATATATAACTAAAAGCATTCTGAAATACAAAAATTAAAAAGAATTAAACAAAACCCCACTTAAAACTATTAGTTTTAAACAATTAAAAGTACATTAAAAACTACCCATTGCACTATCCCAACCAGTTAAAAACTGAAAGCCTGTTTACATAGAAAGCTCTTGGCCGGTCAACGAAAAGAGAACAGCGAGGGGACCAATTGAGCCTCCTTTGGCAAAGAATTCCATGACCTGGAAGCAGCTACTGGAAAATCCTCACCAACCGTACCTGTGAAGGAAGTGGGGCCAGCAGAAAGCCCTCTTCTGAAGATCTGAAAACTCAGGTAGGCTCATATAGGGAAATACAATCTTTCAACTAGGCTGGACCTAAGCTATATAGTGTTTTATCAGTCATAACCAAAGGCAATTTATACAAAGAATTTATATGGATTATATGTGGCAAATCGATTTATATCTGGACTTCCTTGTTTTGGTTTTTCCACATCTCTAGTTCGTAATGTAAAAGGTTTGTGCGGAGGCCAAGGAGAGTATTTTTAGTTCAACAGAACACATGAAGAGGTTTGTTTGTTTTGGTTTCCCCCCCCCCCCCCCAAAAAAAAAATGGAGGAGGATCCTATCTGCATGGGGATGATATATGTATGGAAAGGGAATTCCCATTTACAAGTCAACATTCCTTTGTGAATTCCCTTGTGGTATGTGGAAAATGTTTTATGCATGAATGAAAGCTCCATTGATGCAAAGCGAACCGCAGTTTGCCTAATATATAGTATTACACCAACTATTTCCTGAGAGCCAAAGTAATGGTATGTGGAAGATGTGTGTTCCTCCTTCTCTTTCCAGGCCAAACAGAAGCTTCCCTTAACTGAGGAAACTGCACAGGGAAAAGTATTTAAATGCATCTGCATTTAATTAGGTAATGCAACACACAGGAATCCTGTCCACTTCACTAGCATATTTACACCACTGTGAGAAGCAAAGATGATCACAGCACCAGCAAAGTGAAAAATGTCATGGGTGCAGCAAAAAGAGAAAAAGAAAGTTGGCAAAGGCAACAACAGAAAGTAAAAGCTACTGGCTCCAAACCATCATTTTCCGCAATGTATAGCTTCTTGAATCTTGGAACCAAGTTGTGGCACAGACAGTTGTCCAAACTATACTGTCCAGAGCAACTTGGCTCCAAGGACAACCCTCTCCTGGAATCCAGGCAATGGAGAAAATAGCAGCCCAAAAACAGCAGGCTTCTTCCAGCACCTCCATCTCTTCTTCCTCCCTGTGTGAGCCTGGAGAAAGAGCAACTCCTTGCATAATGAACACATGCAGTGCTCACCACCAGAATTCTAGCCTGGCATATCCAGACATGCATGCCTCTTATGTGTAGCTTCACTCTGAATTCGATTATTTCATATTTTCTCTTGAATGCCATGAATAACAACAGATCTCTACAACTAGTGATAGAGTCACATTTATATTGGATATGTTTGAAATATAATCTCCTCCCATTCTAAAAAACAATAACACATTCAATACTTTGAAACCTGTCCTGGTGTTCTTCAAATTATGGCTTTGCTTCTATCTCTGTTATTAGGATTTCCCCATGCCAGTGTCATTTTTTCCCTTTGTATTTTCCTCCCAAAGAGAATTGTCATGGTACTGATAGACTAGGGTTAGGGTACACAAGAGCTTTCAGATCAGTAGCTATCCTGCCTGGCAGGAATCAATGACTGGGAGAATGAGATTTTTCATTTCCTCTGCTTCCTGTTTCAGTTGTAGACACATAGTAAACTGCAAAGGTTATGCTCATCAGCAGGAAACAAAACACCTATGGATATTCAGTAGCATTGGTTTGAGGAGCACAGGTTACTTTACTCTCTTCTCGAATTTCACATTTAGGGATTGGGTGGGAAAGAGGGGTGTGATAAATAGCTATACTGCTTGGTTCAACCCATTTGCCCCTCCACACAACATCTGAAGCAGACACGACAAGACTTAACATGTCCAATGACAGTCTAGGAAACCATATCTTGTGGCCTTCGAGTGCTTGACAGTCCTCTTGTTTTTGTAAATCCAGACAGAAAAGAAATTATTTTTTTATCTGTAAATTGCTATATTCAGCTTCATGGGTCACAAGACAGCTCACATTTATATTATTATGTATATTGTGCAGCTATATTTGAAAGCTTTGCTGTCTGAAAAGCGGTATTATTTGAACATACACACAAGCCACATTTCATATTCATTATCCATACCATACCATACCATACCATAACCTTTATTAGGCATCTCAAATAAAAAAAAACATCATACAAGTTAAAATTTTAAACTAAAATCATTAAC
>NW_024810164.1:0-2982 GCF_019175285.1 Sceloporus undulatus | reverse complement strand
AATATCTTGTTCCAGCGTTAGCTGATTATATGGAGATCCCCTATCAGCATTTCATTAACGATGTCAACACAACTTTTGGGATTAACTCTCAGATTGCAAAAGACAAAAGCCTCCCCAGGGACATTGTTATTTCTCTTCTGAGGAAAACAATACGGGATGAACTTTTATTTTTGAGCTATGAAAGCCCTTTGGAAATAGAAGGTTGTGCGATAAAAATCTTTAAAGACATCCCAAAAAGAATTCTTCAAAAAAGGAGGAATTATAAATTCATAACAATGAACCTGAATAAATATATAATTCTTTATAAATGGGAAAAGCTGGAGGGAAATCTCAGTAAAGTGGAACCAAAAATGGTTCAAACTAAACACGGTTCAGAAAGCGAAAGATTTCTGGATTAAATATGGCAAGAGGATTGAAAATGGACCTGGAAGAAGAAATGACAAAAGAAGTAATGATATAGACCAAAACAATGAACAAAATGGGAATCTAAACGATTACATGAAACCAGGACAGATTGACAGTGAAGAAGATTAACAGGATGTTAGTCCAAATCTAGAGGAAGAAATAAAAGATGATGATGAGAGGAATGCGACAGAGGAGGGAGAACGAATAGAAGAGGAGTTAAAGGTAAATATGAAAACATTAGAACCTAATAAAGGGAAAAAGAAGGGAAACTAGAAACCCCAAGAGATAGCCAAATCTGAATATGGACATTTATCATGGAAGATAAAAGGAGTAAAGTCACCTATAAAAAGAAAGAAAACATATCACTATTTAAGGAAACTTAAGAAAGATGTTGTCTGTTTACAAGAAACCCACATAAGGCAAAAGGATATTAGATTATTAAAGAACAAGAAATTAGGGAATCAACAAAAAAGAAAAAGGGGATTGTGATGTATGTAAAAGAGACGATTACAGCAAAGGAAGTGTCCAATGATGTAAATGGCCATTATCTTGGGGTTGAATTGAACCTCCAGGGCAAAAAAGTATTATTGGTTGGAATATATGGCCCCCAGGGGAAAAAAGATACATTTTTCAATCAATATATAATTTGATGATAGACTTAGATTATACAGAAATAATAATGTTGGGGGACTGGGACGCTGTAATTAACCCTTTACTGGACGGAACTTGTAGTAAAGCCAGGAAAAAGAACCAAGGAAAACTCCTCATGTCCTTTTTTAAACTGATGGAAAATCAAGAACTAGTAGATGTTTGGAGACATTTCTATTGGGGGCAAAAGATTACACCTTTTTTCTGACAGACATAAGACTTTTTATAGGAATGACTTCCTTTTAGCTACTAAAACATTAGCTGTGCAAATTTTGGAAATGGAAATTTTACCAAAATCCTATAACCATGAAAGTTAAGAAAGCTAAAACATCATTTAATTGGTCACTGAATGAAAAACTATTACAATTTCCCTAAAAATGTAGAGAAACAGACCTTAAAATGGTATTTTGAAGAAAACGTGGGGAAAGACACTGATCATATAATAAATTGGGAAGCGTCGAAAACCACGTTAAGTGGGTTTTTAAATAAAACTTAATGTGGAATACAAGAGAAAAAGCCAAGAAAAGACTCAGAAATTCAAGAAGAGCTGAAGGAGAAGGAAGAGGCTCTCCAAAAAACCCAACCGATGTAAAGACAAATAAAGAGACTAAACTCCTACGAAAACAACTCTCTATTATGCTAATTGAAGAGATGGAGAACAAGCTTAAATATCTCAGATTAAATCATTTCCAACAGTCTAATAAACCGGGGAAGCGGTTATCTTATAAACTTAGGGAAAAGAAAGGAAGGAAGATGATAACGAAGATTCAAGTTGGAAAGAGGATGGTCACAGAACAAAGCAAAATAAAAAAGGCCTTTCATAAATTGAATGGGAAATTGTATAATCAAGAGGAAGAAGATTTGGACAAGATGAATTCCTATTTACAAAACACTGAATGACCCCCAAAAAACCTACAGAACAAAGAAACCTTTTGAACCAACCAATAACCACGACCGAAGTCCTAAACGCTATTAAATGCAGTAAATCAGGCAGTGCTCCTGGTCCAAAGGGTTTCCCTGCATTGTACTATAAGACATTTCAGTCAGAACTAATCGATCCACTAAGAAACATGATGAACAGTATAAGAGAAGAAACTTTCCCACCAACCTGGAAAGAGGCGGTACAGTGGTGCCTCGGGTTACGAAATTAATTCGTTCCGCGGCCGCTTTCGTAACCCGAAAAGCCTTCGTAAGCCGAAATGCCATAGGCGCTAATGGGGAAAAAGCCGCGGCTCCGCGGCTCTGCCACGGCTCCATTTAAAATAGCGCCGGAGTTTTTTCGTAACCCGAAAAAACTTTCGTAACCCGAAACAATAATTCCCTATGGGATTTTTTCGTATCCCGAAAAATTCGTAACCTGGGTATTTCGTATCCCGAGGTACCACTGTAGTTTCCTTGATACCCAAAGACGAAAGAGACCCAACACAACTAAAGACCTATAGGCCAATTTCTCTACTCAATAATGACTATAAGCTCTATGCAAGTATCTTAGCAGACAGAATTAAAGAAATAGTACCATTAGTGATACATAGAGATCAAAGAGGGTTCATCCCCAAAAGATATACTAAAGATAACATTAGGCATTTTGTAGATTTGATTATCACGAAATTAATATCAATAAGAAATTGGCTGCCTTTTTTGATATTGAAAAGGCTTTTGATAACGTTTCATGGAATTTGTTATTTGGTGTCATGCAAAAGTTGGAACTGGGGGATAGGATTTTAAGTTGGGTACAAGCCATATATCAATAACAACATGCAATATTTAATGTGAATGGAGAGAGATCTGAAATGATAAACATCTGCAAAGGTACCAGGAAGAGATGCCCTTTGTCACTTTGCTTTTTGTGGTGATTATGGAAGTGCTGTTACAAAATGTAAGAAATAACTTGAAGATTAAGGGAATAAAGATTAAAGGAACTGAACACAA
>NW_024810163.1:0-2982 GCF_019175285.1 Sceloporus undulatus | reverse complement strand
ACACTACAATACTCCTCCACAAATACTACCCACAAAATACATTGGGATTCATAGCCATTATTATAGTCATTGCAAGATACCACCCACTGTTGTCTGTTTCCACCCAGTGGGCGTGTACAACCATTTTCATTGGCTCTCTTGGTTCATCCCATAATTAATGATTTCATCATCTCACCTTGTCCACTTTAACAACTCTCAGGTGTGTTCAATTATTCACTTTGCATTTCTGTCCTTGGCATTTAGGACTTGTTAATTACATTACCTTTCACACCTGTGTGGCTTCTAATTGCTCTTGCTGAGTCACCCTGACTCTTACATACATGTTTTATTTCATTCACTGTATATCCCATGTTGCTTTTTCCTTAACAAGCACTGCTTATTTTTACTGGGAAAATTGGGACACAAATTTACAATAGTATAATTATAATTTATTATTTTACCTGAGTTAGAAGAACAAACTGAGCAAACCGCCATGGAAGCATGAAAAAAACATTAGAAACAGACAGTGCGATCAGGCTTCCTCTATTAACATTCTGAGTCCTTGGGGAAAAGAATAAACGAACAGTAAATTCAACAGTAATGAGGCTGCTCATTTATACAAAGAGCATTAAAGAATCAAATGTTCCACATTAAATTTTCACTTAAAACAGTGACAGCTATTTTTAAAAAAATAATAATGAAGCTTTGGATAAATCTCATTAATTAAGTGAATCATCACTGGCACAGAAAATCAAAACTGGACTATAAATTAGAAATGTATATATAATAATTAATAATACAGATTGAGGTGGGTTACAAAGCACAAAAATAACAATAAAATACATAATACAGTAAAAACCAGCTCTAGATAATCCCCCTACCCCAATCCCTTCTCCACCTTAAAAAGAGGATAAAATAAAACAACAACAATATAAAATATTAATTAAAATTAGATCAGATTAAACCTACTAAAGACGAGACATTTTCTTGGGGCAGACAGGAGCAATCAATATCAGTGGAGGGGAGGCTAATCTGGAAAGGCCTGCCAGAAGAGATCCATCTTGACAGGCTTCTTAAAGGCTTCAAGAGTGGTAATTTGACGGATCTCCTCCAGCAGGTTGTTCCATAGCCTAGGAAATATGGCAGATGAGAAGACCCTCTGGGTTACCACAGCCAGCCTAGTCTTCCTCGGCTGTAGCAAGTTCTTCCCATAGGACCTGAGTGTGCAAGGCGGATTGTATGAAGGATTTCCTGTGGGGCTTTAAAGGTTATAACCAAAATCTTGTACCGGTCCAGAAACTATTGGCAGCTAATGAAGACATTTTATAGAGTTAACACTAAATTTACCAATGACTAGTCTGGCTGCCATATTTTGCACCAATTGGAGTTTCTGAACTTGGCACAAGGGTAGCCCCATGTAGAGTGCATTGCAGAAGTCAAGTCGAGAGATTGCCAGTGCATGTACAGTGCGCCCGCGTCATATGCAGGCGCCTCTTATGCGGCTTCCAACATATGCTGGAAGCCGCGTTGAAGGAGTGGTGCCACATGCCGGAAGAAGCAACGGTGCATGTGACCGTGGCTCGCGCACAAGCCCCATTCACTTGAATGGGGCTTGAGCATCCATGTTTTTTCCCTTACATGGGGGAGTCTGGAACAGATCCCCCACGTAAAGGGAGGGTGTACTGTACCACCGTTTCTAGGTGCCCTGGCTCCAGAAAGGGGTGCAGCTGGCATATCAGTCGAAGTTGATAGCAGGCACTCCGGGTCATCACATCTATCTGTGCTGACAAGTGGAGTGACGGGTCCAGGAGTACTCCCAGGCTGCGGACACACTTAGGGGAAGTGTGACGCCATCCAGAACTGGTTGACATATCTCCGTTCCCAGATTAGGGGTCCCTATAGCGAGTACCTCTATCTTGTCAAGATTCAGTTTAAGTCTGTTTTTCCTCATTCAGTCTATTACCACCTTAAGACATTCATTCAGAGGTGAGATGCCATCCTTAGTCACTGCAGCAGTCCGAGACATGGAGAAACATATTTAGGTGTCATCAGCATACTGATAACACCCCGCCCCAGTTCCAGATTATCTCACCCAGCGCCTTCATGTAAATATTGAATAGCATTGGAGACAGAATGGTGCCCTGAGGGACACCAGATTTTAACTCCCTTTTAGAAGAGCAACTGCCTCCAAGCATCATCATCTGGAATCTGCAGTACAGTCCCCGATTCCTAAATCTCCCAAGAGTTCCAGAAGGATACCATGGTCAATGGTATCAAAGGCCGCTGAGAGGTCCAAAAGTACCAACACTTCCCTTGTCGATGCCCAGACAAAGATCATTGACTAAGGCGACCATAGCAGTCTCAACTCCATATCTTGTCCTAAAGCCGGTTTGAAATGGATCTAGATGATCCGTTTCCTCCAAGACTGCTTCGAGTTGAATGGCCACAGCCGTCTCAATCACTTTGCTCAGGAATGGTAAAAGAGGGATCAGCCTGTATTTATTTTTTTCCAGGAGGTCTAGGGAGGACTTTTTCAGCAGAGGTTTTACCACTGCCTCTTTTAAGATAGATAAAAAATGGGCCTCCCTAAAAGATGCATTAATTATAGGGCTTAAAAGCATCTTAGTTGTTTCTCTCTCCTGGACGGTCAGTCATGAAGGGCAAGGATCGAAAGGGCATGTAGTCTTTTTCCTACTCCCAAGAAGCTTGTCCACATCATCGGTACTCACAGACTTAAATTGATCCAGTATAACATTGATCACGGAGCTGCTGGACACCTCTCCTGTTGCTTCTGCAGCAATGCTGGTGTCTAAGTCAGCTCTTATCTGAGAGATTTTATCTGCAAAGTGGTTGTTTAATATATCACAGCAGGCTATAGTTGGTTCTAATAAAGGGTTCTGGGTGGTGGGCATCTACATTAGTTCCCTTACCACGCTGAATAGCTCTGCTGGATGAGAATACATGCAGAGGAGAAAGATTTCTTCACTCCACCTATTGTCACTC
>NW_024810162.1:0-2983 GCF_019175285.1 Sceloporus undulatus | reverse complement strand
AAACCGTGAATGGCACGGGGGCCGCCGGGTTATGGCAACCCTATCTGAGGCTGAGAGAGTGTGGCTTGCCCACTCTTGGTGTTGATATTATTATTATTATTATTATTATAGTTTATTTCTAAAGCGCTGTAAATGGAGTGCCTACTATGTGTCTTTTCTTTCTCGCCCTGAAGCCATTCCCATCCTTGTTTCATAGGCTGCATCTACACTGCAGAAATAATTCAATTTGACACTGCTTTAACTGCCCTGGCTCCTTGCTATGAAATCCTGGGATTTGGATTTTTGAAGGAGAATTCGCCTTCTCAGTCAGAGAGCACTGGAGCCACAGCAAACTGCAAATCCCAGGGCTCCATAGCATGGAACCAGCAGGATGACCAGATGTCCTCTTTTTCAGGGGTATACAGTATCTTACATTTCAGACTTCTGTCCTGGAGGAATTCCAAAAATGTCTTCCCTTTTGAGCATCACTAAGATGCATGAATTTATATTTATATGAGGGATTTTAGCTTTTACTTAGTCATGTCCTCCATTTTACTTGAAAGACCTACGTTTTGCAGTGCCTTGTCCTCCTTTGCGGTTAGGACAGTCGGTCACTGTGAGAGCCAAGGGCACCTAACGTGGTGTCAAACTGCATTAATTCTGCAGTGTGGCAGCAGCCCTGGTCCTCACACCTGGTGACCCTACTTGTTTTCTTCTCTTTCTTATGACATCCTTTTCTGCCCCTTGGGTGAAGATTTTTAGTTTTTAGGGGTCATAGATGGACCACTTCTACCCCACAAATTCATGGGGATGGGATCCATTTTTCCACATCATTAGAATGAATAATGCTTCCAGCTTGCAAAAGGAATATGTGTGCATTAGTCTCCATTCCAAATATTTCAGCAATAAAAAAAGTAAAAACCTAATTGGCTTTTTGACTAATTCTCAATACTGTGATGAGAGATTGGAACCTAAGTCATGTTTATCTTTAACAAACGAAACAGCGAAAATCAAGGGGTGAAAATAATTATGACGGGCGACAGGGGTGCCAAAATATTTCTCGCCTAGGGTGGCAAAATACCTAGAGCCCGCCTTGATCATAGGAGCAGTTGTAGTGGCAGTAGCAGGGCTTGGAAATTTACATTTCAAAAGGATTTCATTCTCATTGCTCATTGCAGTACTTTAAAAGTGACCTCTTAATTTTATTTATTACAATACTGGGGGGAAAAACTTGTGTGATCTGTTGGGCTGGTCAGTACTTTACTTTTTCTTGGTTTTTTTTAAAGTTCAAGTGTTTTTCAGTTTAAATAAGGACTTGATCCTTCCATAGTTAAGCCCTTCTAAGCTCCATTGATTTTAACAAGAAATATAAGCATATAACTCCATGAAACTTACAAGTACTTAACTTTGGCTGGATCATGCTTGAATTAAGCAAATTAAAAAGTAATTGCTCCTAAAGAACCAAGTGATTAAAGAACTCTGTCTAGGGCTGCAAGTTAGAACTTTTTAGTTGATTAATCATCAGTTTTTTAAACTGATTGATTCATCAGTTATGTTTGCATACATTTGCATATCACCAAAACTTCAATACGGTGCTTTGCTGAGATCAGTCAAATGAGGGAAAGCATAGAGTAAGCTGACAATATTATCCTAAAAACATGCTCCTCACTGCAAGAAGAGACAATCATGGTTTATAATTCGGCTGATACGCCAGCTGCGTCCCTACCTGGGCCAGAGGGACCTTGAAACGGTAGTACATGCTCTGGTAACCTCTCGTTTGGATTTCTGCAACGCGCTCTACATGGGGCAACCCTTGTACCATACCCAGAAGCTACAATTAGTGCAGAATATGGCAGCCAGACTGGTTACTGGCATACCCAGAGCCAGTCATATAACACCAGTGCTTAAAGATCTGCACTGGCTGCCTATTCGCTTCCGGGCGCAATACAAGGTGTTGGTCATTACCTATAAAGCCCCAAATGGCTTGGGCCCAGGATACCTCGAGGACCACCTCTCCCCATACAATCCGCCCCGCACTCTCAGAACATCTGGGCAGCAGCTATTGAGGGTTCCAGGGGCCAGACTAGCCTCTACTTCTAAGAGGACTTTTACCATCTCGGCCCCTACCCTCTGGAATTCTCTGCCCATTGAGCTCCACTCGGCCTCCTCCCTGGCCCAGTTCAAAAAGGGGCTGAAGACCTTTTTATTTAAACAAGCATTCCCTGATGCAAGCCCCGACTAACTTCTCCCTCCCCTCTACGTCAGTAGTGGCAAGCTGGCTGGAATGTTTTTAATGGATTTTGTTTTATGTATATGGTATTTTATGTATTTTATTAATGCTGTACACCGCCCTGGTTTTATAGAAGGGCGGTATATAAATAAAATTTTTATTTATTATTTATTTATTTATAATTTCTAGGAAGGTAACCATGGCTGCATCTAAACTGCAGAATTAATGCAGTTTGACACTGCTTTAACTGCCATGGCTCAGTGCAGTTAATGAGATTTGTAGTTTCATAAGATATTTAGCCTTCTCTGTCAGAGAGCTCTGACAAACTACAAATCCCAGGATTCCATAGGATGGAGCCATGACAAAGTGGTGTACAACTGCATTAATTCTGCAGTGTCGCACCAGCCTCTGTTAGCCTATTACACTGGAGTCGTGAGTCTACCATTGGTTATAGTCTGTATTCTAAAGGAGCTGTCTGTGGCCCTAAGCTCTGTTCTCCAACCAGATAGGACACACAGTCCCACTAACATGGCAGACACTAATGCTCACTGCTGATGAACTGGCCTGAATGTTATCTGCTAACCCCATGGCTATCTTGAACAGCTACAGACAGACCTAGGTCTGTTGTACATCATCTCAGAAGTCCTGGGTGGGGTTAAGATGTGGTAGACGTGTGCATTTTATGGTCTATTGTAACCTGCCTCAATCCACAGGGAGAGGCCAGATATATTATTATTATTATTATTATTATTATTATTATTATTATTATTATTA
>NW_024810161.1:0-2983 GCF_019175285.1 Sceloporus undulatus | reverse complement strand
ATTACTTTAGAATTTCCTTGGTTTTGCATATATTTTGTCAACTTGTCCATTTCTAGTAGCTCTAACAGTTTTTCTAACCATTCTTCCACATGTGGCATTTTTTTCTGATTTCCATCCTTTTGCATATACCAATCTTGCAGCCATTATTAATAGAATAATATTCTACCATATTTTTTCTTCAAGATTTCCATCTATAACATTCAGTAAAAATATTTCAGGTTTACATTGCATTTTCTCCTGGATAATTTCATTAATTCTGTGGTGTATTTTCTGTGCCCTTGCTTTTCTACATGTCCACCACATGTTGTAGATGTCCACCACATATGGTGATTTCTAGCATCAGCATTTATGGACTACAATCCACTTCATCTGATGAATTCTATAATTATACTGAAGTGACAAATATCCTTTAGACACTGTTCTTCATCCATGTCCTTGATCTTAAGTGATATACAGTAAAAGGTAAAGGTAGTCCCTTGACATGAATATCTAGCCATAACCGACTGTAGGGGGTGCTTACCTCTGTTTCTAAGCCAAAGAGCCAGTGTTGTCCAAGGACTGCTCTGGTGGTTTTGTAGCCAGCACGACTGCACCGAACACTGTTATCTTCCCAATGAGAAGTGGTACTTATTTATGTACTTGCATTTGTATGCTTTAAAATAGCTAGATTGTCAGAAGCTGGGACTAGTGACAGGAGATCACCCCATCATATGGCACTCTGGCCTCAAACTGCCAACCTTCTGATCTTCCAATTATCAGAACTGGCATCTTAACCACTAAGCCACCGCATCCCATATACAGTGGGACCTCCATATTTGTGGACTTGTCATCTGTGGATCTGAGCATCTGTGGATGACAAGCCCATGTTGTCCCCAGGAGCCAACTTTCTCTTTCCTTTTCTATCCAGCCCTGACAGACTGTGGCCCCTTCTCTGCCCAACAACCACTGATGAAAACAGAATATTAGTTTTCCATTAATTCATTCCTGGCTCTCCTTCCCTTTCTAGCCCAGAGGGCCACAGTAAGGTTTGGGACCAGAATGGCGCTGCCTCTCTTTCTGGGTGTGGCAGTGGCCCTTCTGGGGCTCCCAGAACTGGCCCTACTGCCGGGCCTCCAAGTGAGGGTGTGTGACTACTTTTCTTGCTTCTTCTGACTTTTTTTTTTTTTCCCAGGGGGGAGGGGGGGGGGGGGGGGGGGCAAACTAATGTGTTTAGCCCTGGGGACAGAAGAGGGTGCATCTCCACGGTAGAAATAATGCAGTTTGACATTGCTTTAACTGCCATGGCTCCATCCTTCAGAGTCCTGAGACCTGGAGTTTGGGTGAGGCCACAGCACTTTTTGACAGAGAAGGTTAAAGACCTTGCAAAACTACAAATCCTAGGATTCTATAGGATTGAGCTACAGCCCTTAAAATAGTCTCAAACTGCATTATTTCTAAAGTGGAAATGCACCCAGGAACCATTGCAGTTGAGTGTTGGACTATGACTCTGGAGACCAGGGTTCGATTCCCTGCTCAGCCATGCAATGCTAATCATATAATGGGACTTGAAATGCTGCCGTTAGTGACAATGAGACTTCCGGAAATGTATTGTGATACACTAGAAGCATTTGCTGTTGCTTGATGGATTGTATATCCCTACATGACACCAATAACTACAGAGAAAAGATGCTGAGCAGGTTATTCCAAACAACCATAGGAAAAGGCCTATTGTGCAGAGACATTGATCTTCAGATATGGAAGAAGACCTCTTCACACAGACAAGAGTAAATCTTAGCATGTTGCAAGAAGTTGAAGTAAACAAAAAAAAAATAACCCTCCAATTCTATGATTCAAAAAAACATAAATCTTTATTACTTTCTCAAGCTGGATACATTGACTAGTTGGCACAATATTCCAGAAAATACAGTTATGTATGTGAATGTACCTTCAAGTAATCTGCAATCTTCTAGAGACCTTGTAAATTTCACAAGGTTTTCTTAGGCAAGGAATACCTAGAGGTGGTTTTGTCAATGCCTTCCTCTGAAATATCACCTATAGCACCTACTGTTCTTTGGCAGTCTCCCTTCCAAATACTAACCAGGGTTGATCCTGCTTGGCTTCCAAGATCAGATGAAATCTGATGGCTTTAGATCAAATAGAATATTTCTCTTTCACATACTTCACCCATAAGAGTGCAGAGGCATTGTATTCCTGTCAGATTTGCTATACAACTTATCTAACACAAGTGCAGTTATGACTGGAAGAGAAATGGAAATGAACAAAGAAAACTCAGCTTGAAATTACTGTGCCTTTCAATGCATTTCTAAGTCTACTTGTTACAATTCCAAATCTGATTTCCCCCCATTGCATTCCTCCCATGAAATTTATTTGCTTAAAATGTTTTCTAATATCATCCCAAGAGGGAATGCTGCAGATTGCTTTCAGAGGGAATTGCCAGTTATATTTTCATTTTGTTTAGTTGGAAGCCCAGCTTTGACCGGTAAGTAGATTAGTCAATGGACTTTTCTACAGTTTTCATTCTATTCAGATTCAGAGAGGGGATGTCTTCTCCCAAACTGGTTGTGGATTTTCTTTCCGTGAGTGTGCATTTGGGTATCAAAAAGTACAAAATGTCTGGGTGACAATGTTTGTAGATTTATCCAAAGTAATATTAAATACTGAAATGTCATTTCTTATGGACTTAAGATGTGATATTTTGTATAACTACACTGCTTTTCTGCTGGATGACTGACTGGGTGAAAGAGAAGGATGTCCCAAAGTCTGCCCTGATTTTAGCAGGGCTGAGGAGTAGTTGTGATTTGGGGGTTACTTCTTGTCCTACTCCAGAGTAATATATTTTTTCTTAATGTTATTTCTACTCCCGTAAAAACCTCTTACTCCTTATACTCCTTACGCCTACTCCCCAGTCCTTTTGCCTGGATTCCATTCCATTCCATTCTCACAATGATCTGGCCCAGAAGCAGCTGGGTTCCCTCACACATCT
>NW_024810160.1:0-2983 GCF_019175285.1 Sceloporus undulatus | reverse complement strand
ATAAATTAATTGGGACTGAAATTTGCAGTTTAGAATGTGTGACCTAGAGAGCAGATCATAAAACCCACCCAATCCTGCCTTACTGGGAGGATCAGGTCAAGACCTTATCACACGTAGGTCCTATGTGCTTCCATCCTAAAAATGGTTAAAGTGGTGGCATCCCAAAAAAGCAATCCCATTTGCTATTGGTTATCACACACAGAGCACAACAAGGGGTTAAAAGCACATTAAGGTGGGCCCAATGCAAATTTGACTATCAAAAGGAGACAGACAAATCCTCATTGCCTGCTTAGAAATACCTTCTCTGAGCATGCTCCAAACTGTCATTTCCACAAGTGCACACACACATACATGCTCCAGGGAAGGGAAGGGAGGAGAGAGGAGGGGAGGGGAATCCTCTTTGCCACAGAAGCCCCAAAAGGTGTTTCAGAGAAAGGCAGAATGAAGTTGCCCTTTGCAAACTCCTAAAGCCACACACAAACACTCACATACACGAGAGAGAAAGAGGCTGGTTTCATAAGCCTGTCTGATTCTATGCCCTCCTTTTCCAAGGCACGTCCTCCATTTCTCCCTCCTGTCCAGGAGGACATCCAAAATGCCCTCTCTCTCCCTTTGCAAGAGATGAATATGCACATGGCAATACTCGGCAGTCACCATCAGCTATTCCCAGTCTCTTCCATTCTACACAGTTATTTAATTTATTTATTTATAGTAATAATAATAAAATAATAAAATTTATTTATATCCCACCCCTCTACAAAATGCAATCGGGGTGGCTTACAAAGATTAAAATATACAATCCCAAACCCTCAATACCCAATACAATATAAGAATTAAAACATACTTTAAAATGATATAATAAACAATAAATCGTGACTAAGATGAGGTCGGAGTTCAGCAGTTAGATTTCTTCTAGTGGCCGGGGAACTGTTCAGGAAAGGCCTGCCAGAAGAGATCTTTCTTTATAGCTTTTAAAAAGCTGTTTAGGGTGGTAATATGACAGATCTTGTCTGGCAGGCCATTCCACAATCTGGACACAATAGCTGAGAGAGGCGGGTTATAGACCGCCATTAAAGTACACGCAGAGCGTGTACTAGGGTTAGGGAGGTGCGGTGCTTCCACACCTCCCTAATGCTAATACGTGCTCTGCGCGTAAAAAATGACGTCGGCCGTTCCAGATGGCCGCCGTCATGAGGACGTCATGGCCGCGCCGCCTCTACACTGGACGGCGTGGATGTGACGTCCTCGCTCCGCGCCAGGGCACCTAGGGCGCCCTTTGCGCAAACCAGGAAGGAGCTCCGTTTCGGAGCTCCTTCCTGGTTTGAGGCGCCGCTTTGCTTCGCTGGGCGCAGCCTTCAGACGGCTGCACCCAGCGAAGCAAGGGAGAAAGGGGCCAAGCGGCCCCTTTCTCCCGCTCCCCACCGCGGGGTGTCCTTGGGGCTTGAAGCCCCAAGGACACCCCTTTTCAGGCTGTGGGAAAGCGGCATTTTGCCGCTTCCCCGCAGCCTGAAAAGCGGCGGATCGGGGCCTCAGTGGCTGCCGCTCTGCACGCTGAGGCCCCGATACAGCGGGGAAAGGGGCGGGTGTAACCCGCCCCAAATGGGTGGTCTATAACCCACCAAAGTCTTCTGGGAGGTCATGAACAGCCTTGTTTTATAAGGCTGTAACAAATTCCTCCCTGAAGATCTAAGTGTGCGTGGAGGATTATATGGAAAGAGGCAGTCCTGAAGATAGGTTGGACCCAAGCCATTTAGGGCTTTAAAGGTAACCAACAACCAACACCTTGTACTGGGCCCGGAAACTAATGGGTAGCCAGTGGAGTGATCTTAAGATCTGTGTTATATGGTCTCTTCTGGATGTACCAGAGACCAGTCGGGCTGCCATGTTCTGAACTAATTGAAATTTCCGAACCAAGCACGAGGGTAACCCCATGTAGAGTGCATTGCAGAAATCAAGGTGTGAGGTTACTAGTGCATGTACTACGGTCTCAAGGTCCCTGACTTCCAGGAAGGGTGCAGCTGGCGTATCAGCCGAAGCTGATAACAGGCACACCTGACTGTCACATTCACCCTATTTGTCATGTGAAGCAACGAATCTAGAAACACCCCCAGAATGTGAACACAGTCCTTTGAGGAGAGTGTGACCCCTTCTAGGACTGGAGGTTGTATCCCGATACCTGGGTTTGGAGCTGATACTGTAGGTACCTCTGTTTTGTCTGGATTCAGCTTCAATTTATTCCCTTCATCCAATCCATTACTGCTTTAAGATAGTCATTGAGAGGAGAGACGCCATCTGAAGTCAAAGCTGATGACCGAGACATGGAGAAATATATCTGGGTGTCATCAGCATACTGATAACACCCCACCCCAATGCCTCTGGATGATCTCTCCCAATGGCTTCATGTATATGTTGGAAAGCATATTTATTTATAGTATTTCAGTATCATCACCTAGCTTACAAGGGGTCCTGAAGTGATGAACAAATAAAAACCAATTAAAACAATACAAAGATAAAAACACTCTTTAAAAACTCCTAAAAGCAGTCTAAAAACAATCCCAGAATCCACTTTTGAAACATTTAAAACACCAGTTTAAATGCGTAACAGCACTGTTTTGGCTGCTCAACAGAAGGTTAAATGAGACCGAACCTGCCTAATTTCCTTGAGTACAGAGTTCCACAGCTGAGGTGCTGCCACAGAGAAAGTCCTGATGCATGTACCCACCAGCCTGACTTTATGAGGTGTTGGAACTTGCAACAGAGGCTTTTCTGCAGAGTTCAAATTTCTGGCAGATTCATAGGGGAGGAGGTGGCCTTTTGGAGATCTTCGCCCCAAGTCATTTAGGGCTTAGTAGTTTCACATTAGCACCTTGAATTGAGCTCAGAAGCAAATTGGAAGCCAGTGTAGTTCTTGCAGCACAAATCTTATAGCATGTCTCCAATGCACACCTGACACCAATCTGACTGTTGCATTTTGCATTAGCTA
>NW_024810159.1:2909-2983 GCF_019175285.1 Sceloporus undulatus | reverse complement strand
TCTAGAAAGATATCATCCAATTCCTCAGTCTGACTTGGGGGTCTGTAATAGACTCCCACCGTAACATCCTTGTT
>NW_024810159.1:0-2809 GCF_019175285.1 Sceloporus undulatus | reverse complement strand
GATAGCTGACCCCCTTGTTGCCTCTTCCACCTTTTGGACCATGAAATTGTCTTCCAGGCAAGTGAGGAATTTGCTAGACCTTGAGGATTTTGCTGAGTTTGACCTCCAACAAATATCAGGATAGTTGAAGTCACCCATCACTACTACATGTCTTGTTCCTGACTGTGTGGTCATCTGTTCTAGAAAGATATCATCCAATTCCTCAGTCTGACTTGGGGGTCTGTAGTAGACTCCCACCGTAACATCCTTGCTGTTTCCCTCCCCTTTGATTCTTATCCAGATGCTCTCCACCTGGCTTCCATGATTGATGTCCTGGATCTCTTCACTGGTGTAAATATCTCTGACATATAGGGCTATTCCTCCTCCTTTCCTGTTTGGCCTATTTCTCTTAATAAGGTTATACCCCTCTATTTCCACATTCCAATCATGAGACTCATCCCACCAGGTTTCAGTGAGGCCTATTATATCATATTTGCTTTGTTGTACTAGGAATTCAAGTTCATCTTGCTTATTTCCCATGCTCTGTGCGTTAGTGTAGAGACATTGCAGACCACGGGTCCCATTTATTTGCTGCTTGTGCAAGATTTTTTTGCCTCCCACTGTTGGGTCCTTGCACTTTTTTTCTTGTTTCCTCTATGTCTGTTTGACTATTTTCTCCAGCCCTTTTGCCTTCCTTAATATTGTCTCCCTTCCCCACGGAACTCAGTTTAAAGCCCTCCTGATGAAGTTCTTGAGACTGTTGGCAAAAACATTTCTTCCAGCTGGCGTGAGATGCAACCCGTCTGTTGCAAGAAGTCCCTCCTCATGGAACCGCAGCCCATGATCGAAGAATCCAAATCCTTCTCGGCGGCACCATCTGCGAAGCCAGTTGTTCACATCCGCTATTTTCTTCTCCCTTCCTGGACCATGCCCTTCAACTGGCAGAAGAGACGAGATGACAACCTGTGCATCCATTCCTTTCAGTTTCCTACCAAGTGCCTCGTAATCCCTTTTGATGTTCTGCAGGCTGTGTCTTGCAGTATAATTAGTTCCCACGTGGATCAAAAGGAAGGGGTATTTGTCAGTAGGCTTCACCAGTCTTGTCAGCCTCTCTGTCACATCATGGATCTTTGCACCTGGAAGACAACACACCTCTCGAGACATCTTGTCAGGCCTACAAATCACTGCTTCTGTACCCCTGAGCAAGGAGTCCCCCACTACAACGACACGCCTCCTCCGAGGCTTAGCAGCGACTGTTCCCTCGGGTGGGACTCTCAGGCTCCCCTGCTCTGTCCCTGAAGTCTGTCCATGCTGCTCTTCTTCATCCTCCTTGATAAGGGAAAGAGCTTTGAATTGATTCTCTAGCTGCAAGCTCCCCGAACAATCCCTTCTTGGCCTACTCTGTGTGACATTCCTCCAACTGTCTGCCTCCTGTGTATGTGAAGTGACCTCCTCGGCTTCAGCATCTTCCTCTGCATGGTATTCGTCCAGGATTGTTAGTTCTGTTGTGTCCAGGAAATCCTCCTGCTCCCTAATATGCTGAAGTGTAGCTACTCTGAACTCCAACTGCTGCACTTTCTCCTCCAAGAGGGCTACCAACTTGCACTTGGGGCATGTGAAGTTCTCCACTTCTGCAGGCAAGAAAACAAACATCCCACAAGTGTTGCAGGTGACTGCCATGGTCCCGTCAGTGTCCATACAGAAAAGTCTTAGGAAATTACTGGAACAGGACTGTGGGCTTCCTCCTGAAAAAAAGAATCCTCCAGAAAACACCAAAATTAAAGCCCCCGATGTTTCAACAATTTGTGGCAGTGAGCTCAATCAACTCTGCCTCTGCTGTAGATTTCCTTGGATGAAAAAAAATATGAAATAAAAATAGAATTAAAATTTCTGTGAGGAGTAATATAGAGCTAGTCTGCTAGCTCCACCCCCTAGTGACTCACAGATGTGACTCACTGAAGATGTGACTACAAGCACACTCTTCCTAGAGTTTAAAAAAAAATTAAATAGTCACCACTTACAATGGCTGCCCAGCTACCTGTCTCCTCCTCCTCTCTGTAGCAGGAACTGCTCTGGAGAGGCTCTGGGAGGAGTAATATAGAGCTAGTCTGCTAGCTCCACCCCCTAGTGACTCACTTGGTGGTCCTCCTTGGTGTTTCTAAATTCCAAGGTTCACTACAATGAAATATATCCCTCTCAGTGACTTTTGGAAGATCTGGAAGAGCTGTGTAATTCCTTTCCCTCTCAGTGTCATACAAGAGCAGATGGCCACCTCCCCTTCTTCTACTAAACATTTGAAGCAGTGGCCTCTAGCACTTAACTTCTGCCTGAGGAGATATTTTTGGACACCGTGCAAAGAGCGAATGAATAGCTTTTGTGCAATGTCCAACTGTGACGTCCATGTGTATAGTCTTCTCTCTGGTTGTATGAAGAATGTGTTTGCAATGAATTGGTTGTTGTCCTCACAAAATTCTATCATTGTTCTTCTGCTTCATTTCTTGTTCCCAGTCCAAATCTCCCTACAGTTTTTGAATCTTCTTTGCTTCCTACTTTACTTCCTACTTCCAGTCATCTATCATTATCAAGCCATCTTCTTTTGGTGTATTTTCAATTTCCTCTTGGACCGCATCATAGAATCTCTCAATTTCTCCTTCTTCTCCATCTGTGGTTGGCGCATACACTTGGATTATAATTATATTTATACGTTTTCCCTGAAATCTTATTGACATGATTTGGTGTAATTTTGTTTTGTATCCTTTGACTGTGTTTGCTACATCCCTCCAGATTATGAAAGCCACCCTGTTTCTTCATTCCTTTTTACATCCTGAGT
>NW_024810158.1:0-2984 GCF_019175285.1 Sceloporus undulatus | reverse complement strand
AAATCCAAAACACACTGCAGAAATAATCCAGATTAAGACTGCTTTAATTGACCTGGCTCACTGCTAGGAAATCCTGGGGACTGTAGTTGATTGTGGCACCAGAACTCTATGACAGAGAATGTTAAATGTCTCACAAAACTACAGTTTCCAGAATTCCCTAGCCTTGAGCCAGGGCAGTTAAAGCAGTCTCAAACAGCATTATATCTGCAGTGTGTTTTGGAACAGAGTCATCTTGGCTTCCAGGGAGAGATCAGGCTTGATTTGTTCTAGGACCCAATAGTTTTATCACTTTGGTCATCCATGGAATCCTCAGCATTCTTCTCAAGCACCATATCTCTAATTAATTTAAAAAATGTCCTACCTGCTTTCTTTACTGTCCAGCTCTCACATCCGTACATGGTAATGGGGAATAAAACAGCTTGGATGATTCTAATTTAGTGTTCAGCTCCATATCGTCACAGTTTAGGATACTGTATAGTTCTTTATAGCCACCCTTCCCATTCCTAATCTTCCTCTGATTTCCTGACTGCAGTCTCCATTCTAATCAATGTTTGATCCAAGATACGGGAAAACTTTATTTCAATTTCCTCATTATCTAGTTGGAATTTATGTAAAACCTCCATTATCATTATTTTTGTTTTCTTTATTTTTAACATCAGGCCTGCCTTTGCTTTCTTATTTGACTTTCTTTAGTGATTGTTCCAAATCTGTGATGCTAGTGTGTATGCTAGTTGTATGGTGTCATCTGCATATCTTAGATTGCTGATGTTCCTTTCTCCTATCTTCACTCCTTCTTCCAAGTCTAAGCCTGCTCTGCATATGTTATTTTCTGCATACCAGTTGAGCAGATAGTGTGATAAAATGCAGTGATGTAGACTCGAGTCAACTGACTTGAATTCAAGTCGGACTCAAGTCGCTTCAGTGACTTGACTTGGCAATAAATGATGGAGTGACTTCACTCGACTTGTGACTTATATTTTTTTAGAGACCAACTTGTTTAAGCTCCTCCAATGTGCAGGAAAGGTGATACAAATTCACAGTGCATGGGCCTACAAGCAAACTCAAATACTCTTAAGGAGTTTATCACATGGGGGACAATTGGAAGTATAAATGGTGATTACCCCATGATAATTCCACAATTGTGCTATTGGTCTTCACATGATGTCGTGTTCAAAGCGCTATTATCTCATGAATAACCCATGATAATCACACAATTGCACCAATGGTTTTCACACAACATTGATGAAATGTGGTTAAATTGCCATTAACCTGTGAATAACCAGGCAAGAAATGGCAGCAAATTATACACGGGATTTTCCCATGAATGACTTTTTACTGTTTATTAATCTCATTTTAATCACTTTTTAATGTCAATTGTGTGATTTTCATGGGTTAATCACTGTTTAAACTCCACATTTCCCCCATGTGATAAACTAAGGCCCTTATCACATGGAGGCTTATTGTCTGTAAAAAATTCCTGAGGTATGAAGGTGTGATAGACTGTTACCCATGCTGGTTTATATAAATTTTGGAATCAATGATAACCCTTGGATGACCCCTGGCCAGACTCCTAGCCTGCCCGCCATTACTGGCAAGGCGATAGGACATGTACACCTCCCCTAGGGGAACAGCCACATTAACATCTTAGAAGGTTTGGGAAGTCGCATGAAGGGATTATCTTAAGCCAGGAAGAGTAAATTGTTTGCCTTCCCTGGAGCTATCACCCCCTCCTCGAGTCTGTTGTCCGAACAACTTAAGTCCTAGATATTATCAGATCCAGACATCCAGGTGAAAGAAAGCAATTAAACGCCTTTGTTCCAATCACCAAAACTCTCTGCCCTCAGGCGAGATTTCGCCCTTAAAAGGTCCCAACTTTGGCTGCTCAGCGCGCCATTTGCAAGGTCTACTTACTCCACGTCAGTCAGACCTCTGTTCTGGTAGCCGGCATTTCTGCTCAAACCCAGGTTGCGGAGCAGACTTGTCTCACTGTCCATCACCACTCCATTCGCTTCCCGGAGGGAATCTACATTCTGGTAAGCATCATCCTTAGTAACGCCTGAAATCTGTTCCTATTTTCCAACCCTAATTTTCCTGAGTCCTGAGTGTGTGTGTGAGTGTATGCGCAACGCATGTGTTTTTCCCCTATTTCAATAAATTAGACATCTAGTTATAAATATCTGTCTCAGCTTTATTTATTGGGATCCCCTGGTCTTCTCCGTATACATATCGGGAGACGATCTTGATGGGCTCTTGTAGCCAGCCCCCTCTTGCAATATTTGGACTAATAACAACATAATAAAATTCCCCTACGGACCCTTGGCTACAAGACAGTCACACTTCTAAATCATCATTGAGGAAGTTCCCATTATTCAAGAAATGGCTGCTCTGCGAAGGCTTTGAGGACAGGAGAGAAGCGGTACACCTCAATGACGATTTAGGCTCTCACACCTTCACACTTCAGGAACTCTTCAGGAACGTTTTATTGACATTTTAGAGATGGTAAGCGCCTCCATGCGATAAGGGCCTAAGGAGAGAGAAGTGGTTGGTGAGAGCCAGAAAGAGCTGCCCAATTCACAGGGAACGACAAACATAAAAGAGCGAAGTGACAACAGCGACTGTGGAATGGGAGGTGGGGTGGCAGTGGCACCAATAGCAAGAGTAACCCAAACAAGGGGCCAACTCAAGCAACGTGGAAAGGCGTGTAGCTACACAGGGTCTACCAATCTCTCTGAGGCTGTTGCAGCTTCTCTTTGCATTCTCCCTGCATCTTGAGTGTGTGTCTGGCTGCTGCTTGTATGGAGTTTCCAGCTGAATCTCTCTCTCTCTCCTCTGTGTGTGTGTGAGTGTCTGTGTGTGTAGATTCAATTTTACAATTTGAAAAAACATTGCATCTGCATGCATGCAGCTGACAAACACACGCATACTCCCCCATGCCTGAAGTCAAGCTGACCTCCTGCCCCCCAAACTTTGTTCTGCTTCTCATA
>NW_024810157.1:0-2984 GCF_019175285.1 Sceloporus undulatus | reverse complement strand
AAATCCAAAATCCAGAATATTCCAAAAACCAAAACTTTTTTCATGGCTGGCTGAGATAGCAACACCTTTGCTTTTTTGACAATTCAATAGACACAAACTTTGTTTCATGCACAAAATTGTATTAAAACATTGTATAAAATGACCTTTCGGCTATTTGTATAAAGTGTAATATGGAACATAAATGATGTCTATGCTGAGACGTGGGTCCCATTTTCAAGATATCTCCTTATGTGCAAACAAATCCCAAATTCAAAATACCTCTGGGTCCCAAGCATTTTGGCTAAGGGAGACCCATACAGACAGGCCAAAATAAAGCTGTTTTGGGTCACTTTGAGTTATGCTATTCTCTGGAAGAGAGAAATGGCTACTTCTCTCTTCCAGAGAATAGATTTGAGGGGAATAGAGGCTCCCTCTTCCTTTCCCGGAGGGGAAAAGCGCCTAAGCAGCTGATTGGCTGTGACGTCAAGCGGTTAGGCGCTTGATTGACAGCTGCTTTAAAAAAAATGTCCCGGAACAGAGAGCAAAATAACCCACTGCAAATTACCACAGGGAAAATACCAATGGGAACGAAAATTGGTAAAAAAACCCAGGTCTGTTTGCACCCATTTTTAATGAGAACAATGGGTCAGATTCGATTACGACTGGGAAAAAAAATCCGAGTCAGAATCGCAGCAAAATAAGCCGGTTTTTTTGCCCAGTGGGAATGGCACTGTGGAGGCTTTTTGTTTTTTTGGAAAGGGGAGGTTTCACATTGCAATGTCTCTCAGTCACCAACATGCCACCAAAGGAATGGCCTCAAAAGATCTGCCAGCAAGGGGGGAAAAGCTGGTCTGCCAAGGGCTGCAAAAGTTTTGGCTGGCTAAGCAAAGCTTTGGTTGCTGTTGTTGTTGTGTGCCTTCAAGCTAGTTCTGACTTATCATGGGGTTTTCCTGGAAATGTTTGTTTGCCATTGCCTTCCCCTGAGGCTGAGAGTGTGACTTAACCCTGGGCAAACCTTGCTGTTTGCTGTTGTGTGCCTACAGGTCATTTCCAACTTTTGGTGACTCTATCAAGGGGTTGTCTTGGCAATGCTTGCAGTCAGAGGTGCCATTGCCTTCCCCTGAGGCTGAGAGAGTGTGATTTGCCCAAGGTCAACCCTTAGGCAAATGTTGTTGTTTGCTGTTGTGGGCCTTCAAGACGTGTCTAATTTATGGCGACCCTATCATGTGATTTTCTTGGCAACAACAACATAATGTTTCTTTATCAGTCTTTTTTCACCCAAGGGCAGTACCTCAGAACATATACAACCAAAAGTGAATGCTAAAACGCAACACTATAAAATGCTAAAATGTGGAAAAAAAATACCAATATGCTAAAAACAAAATCCCTAAAATAATCTACTAATACGCTAAACAGAAAATGTTCAAAGGAGGTTTGCCATTGCCTTCCTCTGAGGCTGAGAGCGTGTGACTTGCTCAAGTTCATCCAGTGGGTTTCATGACCTAGATGGGAATTGAACCAAATCTATTGAGCCCAAAAAGCCAAAGCAAAGAGGTTACCATCCCCATCATCCAGCTGAATCCTTTAGTTTCCTCTCCCTCCATCGACATCCTTGAAGGGAAATGAAGGGAAAACTGTGGAGCTGCATCCACACTGAAGAAATAATCTAGATTGACACCATTTTAACTCCCATGTTTCGATGCTATGGGATTCTGGAGAGTGTGGCAGCGGCAGAACTCTTTGGCAGAGAAGGCGAAATGTTTCACAAAACTACAGTGCCCAGAATTTCATAGCATTGAGCCATGACACTTAAACTGTAGTGTCAAGCTGGATTATTTCTGCAGTGTGGATGGAACCAAAGAGGGCAAGGTTCCCTGGGCATCCATCCTCCTGATTGTAGGGAGGAGGCATTTGGATGGTGCTATAAAACCTTGTCTGGAAACAGAGAGGGAAAAAATCTGTTCACCCGAAATGCTCCACAGGTAAACATAAAAATAGTATTCTATGAGGACAGTTTGGAGACTAATGGTAGTATTGGGATCATAATAGTTGTATTATTCCACCCATCCTTCCCAAGGCTGCTGGCCTTCAGCTGCAAAGCTGTAAAGGAATTTTTCTAGCCCGAATACTAACCTGCTGCTGGAACTGGAAGAGTATCTGCAAGTTCTTCTCATGCACAAGATAGAATATGTGTGAAAGTCACTTATAAAGCCCCAGGGAGAAGTGAGAACCACCCACCAGGAGGAATGTGCCTTTTGTGATAATGTCCTTTCACCTACAGCTCAGCGATATCATGGCCTTTTCCTTTTGCCATCTACCAAAGGAAATATTCTTTCTTTCACCCATGATGTTATGTCACAAGAGGTTGGTGACCAAATGTTCTAATCACAAAGAAGGGCAAGGCACCGCAAAATGAAGTACGTGCGAGTAAACTGGAGGACATGACCCAATGAAAGCTGAAAACGCTCATATAAATTCATGCTTCTTAGCCATGCTCAACATGGAGGACATTTTTTGAATTCCTCCTGGACAGAAGGCTAAAATGTAGGACATGTCCAGGAAAAGGAGGGCATTCGATCATTCTGAGTGCAGCTGTGCTATGTACATGTCTTTTTACTATACTCCGCCTATTGCTGTTGTTGTGTGCATTCAAGTCGTTCCCAACTTCTAGCAACACTATAATGGAGTTTTCTTGGCAAGATTTGTTCAGAGGCGTTATGTGATTGCCTTCCCCTGAGGCTGAGAGGGTGTGACTTGCCCAAGGTCACCCAGTGGATTTTGTGGCCAATCAGGAATCAAACCCTGGTCTTTGTAGGCCAACACTCAAACCACTACATCACACTGGCTCTCATACCATGCAATAATCTCATACATTTTATCAATATCCAGGAGGTTGGTTGCTCCTGCTAGAACATGCGGACAAAGACATAACCCACCAGACTGCTGAATGAGTGGCATCTGCATTGAGGGTTATGGGCTTCTAGTCAATGGATTGGTTTGCATGA
>NW_024810156.1:0-2984 GCF_019175285.1 Sceloporus undulatus | reverse complement strand
GCTTCTTCTGCTATCTCATGTGGGGGCAGACAATTTTTCTCTCAATGGCCTGTTACAGACAGTCAAAATAAAGCTGCTTCGAGACACAGTGGAGGTATGGTGTTTCAATGATGCACGTGTCCTAAGAGTCCAGAAGTCGCACCAAAGCCACGTTCCAGCCCTAAGGACTGGAGCGTGGCTTTGGTGCGACTTCTGGATACTGTACTTAGGACGCATGCATAATTGAAACACCATACCTCCACTGTGACTCAAAGCAGCATTATTTTGGCTGTCTGTAACAGGCCAATGTACTGTATCAGGGATGTGTACCATTATTCCCACCCACCGGCTACAACTGTTTCTGTATTTCCTGCACGTCAATGGTTCATAGATCAGCACCAGTCCAGGGACCATCACTCTGAGTAACCCTGTTCCAAATCATGATATTCTATAACCCAGCCCAATGCAATGGTGAGCATCACAACATTAAACTAAACACTGGCAGTGTTCCAAAAGGAGGGCTGTTCTTCAAGGATGGTATTAAGCAAAGGACATCAACGGATGTCCTTTCTGGCCTAAGTAATTCAATCCAGTCTGCTCATTGCAGCAGGAAGGAAGACCAAATTTGTTGTTGGCTATAACAATAGAACAGGGATCAGGTGCCCTTACTGGACTACACTTCCCATAATCCTTCATCATTAGCTGTGCTGCTATGGCTGATGAGTGTTGCAGGCCTAGCATCTACAAAGCTGTATACTCCCCACCCCTGGGTTAGAAGTTGGAAATACCTCCTAAGAGGCTGAGCATGCCAGGGCAAACCTGTTATAGTCTCGAGCCACCAGCAACAGGTTCTCCCTGAGGTTGTGCAGGTCCTCTCTCCGTTCATAGGCTTCAACCATGTAGTGGGGGATCTCGAACAGCACCCTCTCCCAGTAGTGGATTTCCACAAATAATTTCAATAAGTGCCTAGAGAGCGAAACAGAGAAAGCAGGCTGTAGCAGGGAGCCAGCCTCATGCCTATTCACTTTGATGGGCAACCTCACTTGTCAAAATTGATGTCCAGCATCCCTGGCTTCTCACTGCTCAGGATCAGGAGGGGGGTGTCCAGGGGCTTCAGGCAGTCTTTGTCCAAGCTCTGGGTCCATTCCTGGAATGTCTTCCTCTCAATCTCATCCAAGGCCTGCACAAGCAGGTGATAGGTCTGGAAGCTCTCTTCTCCGGTCCCAATGTGGGGGATAAAGTGGGCACTGGCAAGACACTGTCGAGGAGGGGAAAAAAGAGGGGGGGGGATTTTTCTCAGAAGAAAGGATGTACAGGGGAAGGGATGAGATGGATACTTCTGAAACAATACTCTAGTCCAGTGATGGTGAACCTTTTAGAGGCTGAGTGCCCAAACTGCAACCCAAAACCTACTTATTTATTGCAAAGTGCCATGTCCCTCTGGCTTTCTAATAACAAACTCTGTGCTGGGGCGACGGCACATGTGCCCACAGAGTGTGCTCTGAGTGTCACCTCTGGCACGTGTGCCATAGGTTCACCATCACTGCTTCCTGCTTATGAAGACAGCCAGGAAGGCAAGCCAAGTCAGGAAGAGCTAATGTCCTGCACAAGGCACACACGAGTTAAACAATCTGGATGGGCAAAGTATGGCCCATGGGCTGCATGTGGCCCCTAGGTCTCCTGAGGTTCAATTTTTGAAAATACTTTTTTTTTTTCTCCAAATGGACCCCAACATCCTCTGGGGATCATTTATGTCAAGGTTCTGGCCCCCGGGCTATTTTAGGTTGAGGAGAAGACTTTCTTTCTTTTTTTCAAAAAAGAAGTGAAATGGAAGTAACTCCCAAGTAGGCCTTTCTTGGCCCTAAAAAGGCCCAGGGGAGCTCAAAGGTATGGCCAGAATGACCCCCACATTACCAAGAGGGCAATCAGGATTTTTAAAAGTTGCTCTGAGAGGTTTTTGGGGGGTACAATGAGGCTCCCTAGTCTCTTACAGCTGCCCATGCCTGACTTAGGCTGCATTCTTGGACACTTCCTGGCAGTGGCTCTCCGGGTTCCTTCCATTCCTGTGGGGAAAACAGGGGCCTGCTCTATGCTCTTCCACACAGCCATGGTTCCTCCTGCCCAGTTCTAACAGACAACTTGGCAGTTTTACTTTTATGGGCCCTAATTCCCTTTCCATTTGGGCTAAAAGAATCTGGGAGTTTTCCTCCAGAGAAGTAACATTTCCAAACTCTGGTTGAAACGACCCAGCAGATAGATGCATGTTCCTTCACTCCTGTGGTTCTTGAAATATAAACAGCCAATTGCCAACCATCCTTTCAGCCACTGATAAAAGCAGCATCCAGGTTCTCTGCCTGAAAGCACAGCCTCCTCTTGTACTGGAAAGGGCTGGTTCTAGCAACTTTGCCACCACGTGTAAATGTGTATAACTGGGACATGGGGCTGTTGCAAAAGCTGCCATATCAATACACACAGGGTTTTTTTGCCTCTTGTGAGACAGGGCTCCATGTATGTGAGCAAAAGGGAGGTGAGGTAACACTAGCTGATGTTGAGCTCACCTAACTGCCCCCCCCCCCATTCCTCTTTCCCCAGTTCCCAGGATCCATCCTCCAGTCTTGAGCTCAGCTAGAACATTAGTTCACTGCTTGATCAACAGTGGGCAGGAATGAAATGGGGAAAATAAAATCCTGGTTGCCCATTAAACTCTTTCCGGTAGGTGTAATAAAGAAAACAGCATATGCCACATAGAAAATCAGTCCAATTTCTTGTGCCAAAATAATATTTTTATATATATTACTTCATATATATATATATATATATATATATATCTTTTAAAAAGCTTTTGCCATTTGCAAAACTGAGTCAACCATCCATGACAGATTTGCCCAGCATGAACTCCCAGTCATGCTGACTGGGATCCACTGCAGAAGAGAGTCGCTACTGCTAGCCTTTAAAGGACCACCTGAGGGTCAATAATCCATGAACAATGAGGCAAACCCAATTCC
>NW_024810155.1:1988-2984 GCF_019175285.1 Sceloporus undulatus | reverse complement strand
TTTTTTTACAACTGGCTAGAATAGTTATGGGAATGATAGCTTTTGGAAAGTGTGGGATGTTGTCAGAAGAAAGGTGGGGGCAGGTATTAACAGAAAGGGGCTAGTTTTTGGGAATGGCAAATGGGGGCCTTGTTCCCTTTGGGGCATAGACTGTGCGACTGTGTAGGTGGGGGCTAGGTGTTGGGGTTTCAATGTATTTTTTGTCTTGGGGAGGGCAGTTCTGGTTTAAACATTGAATTTCTGATTATGTGTTCTCAATAAAGTTATTTGTTGTTTCAATGTGTTGGACTCTTTGATGCACAGAAGTTCTGAATTTGCACAAAATACAGTTTATTCTCTCATCAGCCCTCAGCTCCATTCCCAGCCATAAGAAGAACAGAGGCAAACACACACAAACACATACCAAACAGACAGATAGAGCTATATGTATAAAGCAGAGCCTTCCTTCCTTCCCTTTCCCTCCTGAGTCCAGCTCCTCCTTGGACTCCATTCTGTCATCCTCCAAGTCTCCTCAAAGGAAGGAAAGAAGGAAGAGAGGAAGTGAAGGAAGGAAAGAAGGGTGCACTCCTTCCCTTTCCGCAAAGGCTGCCAACGGAATAAGCCTCAGCAGTAGCAGCAAGGCCCTGGAGATCCCTGCGCATGCTCAGGAGGGGCCTTTGGGGCATGTGCACATGCTCAGTCTCAGGCCCTGAAGCCATTGCTGCCCTCACAGTCTGTTCAGAGGGAGGAAGAGATGATAGTGGGGGAGAGAAATGTATGAGAAAAAGGGGGCAGGGGGCACTTGAGGAGAGGCATGGCCATGGGGGGAGGGGGCAGGGTCCTTAAGATGTAAAAAGGGCTTTGAGGAGCCCCTCTCTCCTGGAAAGTGGGGCAGAGGAGAGACTCTCCCTCCTCATTTGGGGGGAGATAAGGGCTCGCAAGCCCCCCTCTTTGGTCTTCCAATGGGGGCACCTTCTTCATCTCTGGGAAGAGGGGAGGCTCCCAGTCAAAAGACTT
>NW_024810155.1:1172-1888 GCF_019175285.1 Sceloporus undulatus | reverse complement strand
GGGGCAGAGGAGAGACTCTCCCTCCTCATTTGGGGGGAGATAAGGGCTCGCAAGCCCCCCCTCTTTGGTCTTCCAATGGGGGCACCCTCTTCATCTCTGGGAAGAGGGCAGGCTCCCAGTCAAAAGACTTGTGACAAATAAAAAGCATCAGATAGCATAGGCTTCAATAGCATTGGAAACAACAGCTTTCTGGGGGAAGGGGTTTTCCCTGGGGGAAGGGGGCTCTGTCTGTGGGGAGAGGAGCCCAGATTTAGGCCAAAGCCAAGAGCAGGCAGAAAGAGGGAGCTCAAATCCCCTTCTGGGGTGAGGGATACCCCCCTGGCAACTAGGCTTAGAGGCCCAAAGGATCTGAATTAGCCCCCCACACACACACAAACGCATCCTTTAGTTACCCTTCACAACAACCCTGCAAAGATCAGTGGTGCTCCTCTGGGAACATGCAGAAGGGACATGTTAGTTCTTTGCCCGAAAGTCCCCTTCCTTGAAGAGATGGAGGTTAAAGGAAGGAAAGAAGGAAAGTGCCAAGGGAAGAGATGGCATAAAGGGGCTGCTGAAAGACAGGGACATCTGGGTAGGAATCCCTCAGCAGCCATTTTGGGAAAGAGGGCTCTGCCTCTGGACAGAGAGACAGAGAATGTGCTCATTTGGGGAAATGTTAGGGTCCCTCTATTGGGCCACATTCTCCTCTGCCCTGGAGCCTTCTTTTGAAGCCCCAT
>NW_024810155.1:0-1072 GCF_019175285.1 Sceloporus undulatus | reverse complement strand
ACATTCTCCTCTGCCCTGGAGCCTTCTTTTGAAGCCCCATAGACAGGGAAGATCTAGACCATGCCCTCCCCAGGAAAGGAAGCCCCCTCCCTTTGCAGGACCCATAGACGGAGGGAGGATAAGAAGATGATAAAGAGGGGAAATCCCCTGGAGTGGATGGATTTACAGCTAGATATTATAAAACATTTCAAGGGGAACTAGTGGATCCACTATATAAATGGTCTAATTCTATTAATGCAGAGGGGATTCCAGACTCATGGGAGCTAGCGAGTATCACTTTAATTCCCAAAGAAGGAAAGGACAGCTTGTTAATGACTAATTATAGACCAATAAGTTTGCTGAACACTGATTAGAAGATATTCACACAAATACTTGCCAGCAGACTGAAGGGAATTTTGAATTCGACAATTGGGAAGGAGCAAAACGGGTTTTTACCAGGCAGACAGATTAGGAACAATATCAGAATGACTATAAATTGTCTTGAATTTTACCAGGTCAATAATGAGAATAAAATGTGCTATTATTTCTATTGACACGGAGAAAGCCTTCGACGGCGTGAGATGGGATTTTTTGATAGAAGTGGTAAAAAGTATGGAAATGGGAGGCAATAAGGCAAATATATAATCGGCAAAGAGCTTAATTATCAACGGAGAAAGATCCCAAGAATGTATGATCAATAAGGGCACAAGGCAAGGATGCCTGATATCACCGCTCTTATCCTTAGAAGTGATGGACATTTTGATTTCCTCTATTAAAGGTAATCCAAATATAAAAGGGATTAACAGGAAAGGAAACCAAGATAAGAGCGTTTGCGGATGACATGGTAACAGTTTTGGAGGACCCAAATCGGGGCAGAGAACCGCTGCTACAGGAGCTAAACAAATTTGGCAAATTCACAGGACTGAAAATCAATAAAGACAAGACAGTGTTGATAACTAAAAGTATGACTGGAGAAGAGGTAGAGGAATTAAAGAGGAAACCGGGCTTCCAAGTATGAAAGAAACTGAGGCGCTTAGGAATTTGGATTTCTAAAGACAATAATTATTTAGGGGTATGGAAAGACATAAGAGAA
>NW_024810154.1:0-2984 GCF_019175285.1 Sceloporus undulatus | reverse complement strand
TCTTCAGAGAACAGAATGACTCCATTTCTTCTTAAGCTCACATTTTTTATTCAAATCTACTAAGAGCTCATTTAAAAAAAATGGTGTCTCCCTTTAACTGTAATAAACATTTCCCAGTTCTTAGCTCAAGTGAATGAAAACCAGGGATCTGTTCTTTTCCTAATAAAGAAACCTACCTTTCAGGGACTTACCAAAATGATGGAGATGTTTTTTTGGAAATCCTTTTCACTTTTCCATTCTTGAAGGAAGATGAGTTCTATACCTTGTGTCCCATATTTTGGGGCATGTCTGTACCTTTCTTAACATTGGAAGAAACTTGAACTTTCATCTTTTCCTACTCAAATGTTCTTTAGAGACCCATATATATTTTTCTTAATTCACACCAGACTTGTTAATATTTGCCTATTTCGTTCATTATCCTTTTTCTCCAAGTTGGATAATTTCCTATTAAATCAGTACAGAAATCACAAATACGCACTTTAAGAAGATTAAACAGTATTTTTGATACATAGGATTTTGAATCTGCCAATCATCAAGGAAAATTAACCAGGAATCTTTTTCTTTTTCCTTCCTTCCTACGGACTCACCTCCATGATGGAAATATTCATTTACCATGCTTTACCTTCCTTTTTTGAAGAAATATGTTGTGTACCTTATATTACTCCAGATTTTTATTAGGAACTGATTGCTTTCTTAATCTTGTTTATACTTTGCAGTAGATTTCTTTATCCTTTTAAAACTAAGCTAATCCCTGCAAGTAAAAATGATCTGATCAAATTCTATGTTCATCTAAGTTTATTGCAGATGAAAATTTACCTTAAAGATGTATCTTTCTCTCTCTTTCTTCATAGAACAAAAGGATTCCACTTCTTCTTAACCTGAAAATTTCCTTTCAGATCTACAAAGAGGTCATTTACAAGAAGATGGTGTATAACTCTAACCATAATACATATTTCCCAGTGCCAGGCACAAAGTGACTGTCAAATGAAGAAAAATAAGAAGCTGTTCTCTTTCCAATAAAGGGACCTACCTCTCATAGACTTACTGGAGATGTTCCTTAGAAATGCTGTTCACGTTTCTCTTTTTGAGGGAAGGTGTGTTTTAAACCTATTTTCAGATACTTCGGTGCATGTTTGTGCTTTCCTTAACATTGACAGAAACTTGAACATTCATCTCTCTCCTAGTTAAATGTTATTTAGAGAGCCAGGCAAAACAGAATATATAGAACTACAAATACTACAATGCCTACTATATCTGCTGAATTGTTATGTTTAAATCTCTGCAGAGTATATAACTTTATGTTCTAGAACTATGTCTCTTAAATCTCACCTGACTTCCTTGATATAGTATTGTGTATTTTAAAGGAGCAGAACTTCTTTCCTCATCCACTTTGTTCTTCATATCATTTAACTTCTGTCCTTCTGTCAATGTGAATATATGATCCACTGTCCTTTCTTTTGTTTCATTTCTCCTAATATTAGATAAATAACATGTGAAATGGAGAGAGCGTTACCAGTGTAGCTGAGGTCTTCATACCTAGTTTCTGTTTTGTTAAACAAGAATAGTTCTCACGTTTGCCTCCTTCTTACATACATATTATTGTAGTTATTCCAGTGCACAAATTTAGTTTCAGTTTCATATAGTTTGACTTTTACAGTTGGTATTTACTTACTCAGTTCCTCTCCTGACATAATTCCTTGTGTTCTTGTAATGTTAAGATTCCTGAAGAGACCTTTAAAATTCAGCTTCCTGCATAAGCTGGAAGTTTGAATTGAGTAGTATTCAAAATACTGGTTTTCCCTCTGTAGAAAAGAGTTTGCTGGTTGAAGAGTCACATCACTGAAAGAGATTTCATCTTTAGAGAATGAATGACCTAAACTTGGAGAACTCCCTTTCAGGCTGCAAAATGTAACAGAAATGAACAACTCACAGCTGAAATATCATTGTGTTCTCAGACACTTGTTTAATGCCCAGTCAGCCATTCAAAAGGGACCAAATACCTGTTTCCTTTAGCCACACATCTTAAGGACAATCTTTCAAGTGGATGAGGTTTAGCCATGATGTTTCACTGTTTCTATTTTTGAACCAAAAATATATCTATTTCCTTAACTCACGGCAGCCGTGTTTATTTCTATTTCTTTCTTTATCCTGTTTCTTTCATTGTCCTGCTTTTTCCCCCAAACTGGATAATTTCCTCTGGAATCTGCAGTCAAATCACAAATACATGCTTAAGAATGGTTGACCACTGTTTTCAGGGCCTAGGATTTGGAACATGCGAATCAACAAGGAAAATTAGCCAGAGATCTTCTTCCTTTTCCCTTTCCACTTCCTTCCTAAAGACTCACCTCCATGATGGGAATATTCATTTATGATGCTTTATGCTCCAGTGTTGAAGAAATATGTTGTCAATCTTATACTACTTCACAATACATTTCTTTATCCTTTTTAAACTAAGATAATCCCTGCAATAAAAACAGTCTTGTGAAATTCTGTGTCCTTCTGAGCTTATTGCATATGAAAATTTACCTTAAAGACGTATCTTTCTCTTTCTCTCCAGAGAACAAGAGGATTCCACTTCCTTTCAGATTTGCAAAGAGGTCATTTATAAAAAAGATGGCATAATCCTTTAACTATAATAAATATTTCCCGGTGCTTAGTTGCAAAATGCTGTCAAGTGAGGAAAAAGAGGAATCTGTTCTCTTCCCAATGAAGGGACCTACCTTTTTGGGGACTTACCAAAAATATTGGAGATGCTTTTTGGAAATGCTTCTCACTCTTCCACTCATTTCTGTACCTTTTGTCATATACTTTGGGGCATCTTTGTTCTTTTCATAACATTGAAAGAAACCTGTATTTCCATCTTTCTCCAAGTCAAGGTTATTTAGAGAATCAGGCAAAACAAAGCTTATAAAACTACAAATACTACAATGTGTATCTCATCAGATGGATTGTTGTATTCCAGTCTTTCCAGAGTATACAACTTT
>NW_024810153.1:0-2985 GCF_019175285.1 Sceloporus undulatus | reverse complement strand
TTTGGAATGCAATTTTGTTGTGTTCTTTTTACAGAGATGTAATATGATCTCTTCATTACTTATTACTATTTACATTCCAATTCTAAGGATTTCAGACCAGATATGTAGGCTTCCTCCATTCGTACATAGATGTGTCTTGTGTAGGTATTAAAAATAGAGTGGGCACAGTGAGGTCTGCAAGTTCCATGTAGTCCCTGGATTCACCTTTTGTTGCACCAATGGCCTTCACAAGTCCCCCAAAGCCCCTAAACTACATTAGAAAAATCAGTGTAATTTTGTGGCAATTTTTATCCTTAGACTACACAGAAGCCTCCCACAAAGATGGGGAAAGACATGAAAATACTTCCCATCCTACCCTCTAAAGTACCCCAGAATCCCATATTATCAACAAATACCTCCATTTCCTATTGTAGTCCCTTTCAAAATGGTGACAAGACGTGATGTGGCATTCATTCCTGTCACCATTTTGAGAAGGATTGCAGATAAAATGCAAGATGTGATGTTTAGAAGTCCATATGCAGGTCCAAGGTGGAAAATTTGGAAAATGTGAGGCCCATATGCAGGTCTGGAGTGGAAAAATATGGGCAACCTCCACACAGTTGCCCATATTGCATTAAAAGATAAATGAAATAGAAGGGCAGGACAGGTTGTGGCAGTCTTGTAAACATGGGGCCTCCTTCATTAGTCAAATATTTCTTTGTCAATCAACAATATAATATAATCTGTGTATAATTAATAATAACAACAAAATGTCATGCATAACTGTTGACTATCAGATACTCTAACAAGTTTATTATAAACAAGCCTTCCTTTTAGAAAACACATACTGATTTTCTGTACGATCTGCTATTTTGTGTGTTTAAGAACTCTAGCCAATGCTTTCCATAAATTTACCTAAGCTGGGAGACAAGCTGACAAGTAATAATTTTTTTGGATTCACCCCAAATCTATATAAACATTGGGACTATGTTGGCTAACAGTCATATTTTAGAAGTTTGAGACAGAGGCTACTTTTCGTGATCAATTACACATTTTAGTTAATAGTTCAGCAATTTCACGTCTCATTTTTGGATAGGAGCCATCTGGCATCTGACTTTGTCACTTTTATGTGACAAAATTTTGCAATGCAAAACCCAAAGAAAAATGGTCCAGATGTGGGCTATCCTCCAATTCCCTCCAATTCAATTTTTCTCCCTTTGATACCATCCTGGAAATTTCAAATTACACCCCTGCAGTCCTGCCATCCAGAGGTCAGGGTCAACATTAAAATATGGAAGCTGAACTGCTCCTTGGATCTGTATAACTTGGACCTCAGTTTGGACACGTACAAACTATTCCCAAAATGCCAAGTATAGCAGAAACACACACAGAGAAATTTGTATTCATAGCTTATATGACATGCATCTCAGGCAGCTATAATTCATACCCACCATTTAAATCCCCCCTGCTGCTCTAAAGAAATTGCAGTGGAAAAAAATAATCAAAAATGGTCAGTGGCATCCCTAAGTATGGGAGAGGATTGGCCGTTTTAACCTACCTTTGGTGAAACATGATTTAGGTCCATACAGCCCCCCACCTTTTGTTTTCCAATGTGGAAGTGAACTGATGCTCTGTTCCTATTTTTTTAAAGAAGACCCCTACAGATCTAAATCTACCCACCCATACCAGGAAAATGAGCAAAATAGCCAATCACATTTCTTTGGACACTAATTGTGAATATTCAGGGACACTTATTGGTGAATATTATGTGGGGATGGGGGTTGCCTGTCCACTTCTGAGATGTGCACTTGGAAACCTGAAAGTTTTGTAGAAGTGGTGAAATTGTGCTGGCAACTGTTTTGTTTTATGGGGTTTGAAGACTTGCAAGAAAGAGTAACACCCCTATCTGTTTCCTCAGTACTTATTGCATCCAGGGGCTCTGATAGATATGGAGACAACCGTGCCAGTCAGAGGCTCGGAGAAACACACCCTCGAGGCAGGGAGAGATACAGAGTCAACCTTTTCTGTGGCTAGAGACATTTTCCTTTCCTTTGGTGGCTGGAGAAATTGGAGCAGGAGAAACTCCTATTTGTATCTAGTTAGAAGTATGTCCCATTGACTTCAGCATGAATTGTTCCCAGGTAACAAGGTGTAGTGATTTGAGCACTGGACTATGACTCTGGAGGTCAGGGTTTGATTCCTGCTTGGCTCTGGAAACACATTGGGTGACCTTGGACAAGTGACACACTCTCAGCCCCACATAAGCCTTAGGGTCACCAAAAGTCAGAAACAATGTGAAGGCACAAAACATCAAAAGAAGACATAAGATTGCCACCCAAGGGGGGGGGGAGAGACCTTTTTTTTTTAAGGCAGGAAGGAATTATGTATGAAGAGAGTATACATCCACAGCAGCCATTTTATGACTAATTTTATCTCTCTGCTCTCTTCTCCCCAGTGGCTAATGTGTGCTGGCACCCTCAACACTTTTTCTAAATTCCAAATGTGCCCATGGACACAGTACGGTTGGGGTTCTTCAAAGTCAGTTTTCTGACTGGTTTTGGCTCTCACGTCAGCTACACAGTAATCATCTACATGTGAAATATGTTCACATTAACATGTTTTGATGTATCCCATGGAATTCCACTGCATAAAATATACTTTACTCAGTAGTTAGGCTTGGAAGGGAAAGAGTAATTGTGCTTTCCCAGAGTGTTAGGAAGTGACAGGGAAATGGAAACAGTAACAATGAGGAAATGGCAAAAGGAGAGAATGCTAAAGAGAGAAAAACAAAGAAAGTTCTACAACTTGATAACACTGATCAGATACAAAAAAATGTCGCTCAGAAGAATGGTTTGCAATTTCAGTTTTTTGTCTCTCTATTGACAGCTGATCTTCACAACAAATATAAAAAATCAGCTATCAAATGAGATACAAAAATTGCAATTGCAACTCCTTTTTCTCAGCTATGTAGTTCCCATGTGGCATGAGACTCACATAATCAAGAAA
>NW_024810152.1:0-2985 GCF_019175285.1 Sceloporus undulatus | reverse complement strand
TAAACATCAAATATATGGTGTTAACACATTACACATTACATGTTAATATCAATTATTAACCCTGGCAGGACAAGGGGTGATCAATAAATGCCTTACAGAAATAAAATAATCAATCAATCAATACTCAGGAGTTTATCACACTGGGGCTAATTTCAGCATTACAGAGAGATTAAAGCGCATTTAAAGCATCCCACAAATAAAGCGAAAATGGTGAGTAATTGCTTGAATGATTATCACACGCAATTGTGTGAATAAAGTGATATTGGAAATGCGTTGTCACTGAAACCCCAAAAGTAAAAAGATGTGCCTTAATGCTTCTTTGTGACCACTTTAATGGTGGTTTTTGTGTGGTGTCATGTGAAATCGGTTTGCATAGTTACGTGATTTTCCCGGGATATTCATTGGATAAACTCCCGATTTCCTTCATGTGGTAAACTCTTCAAAATGAAAAAAACAAGGTAAATCGCATATGAAATATTAACTAAGCGATCCATTAAAACTGGCTGCCTGGAAAGGGGGCTGCTGCCTTTCTTGCTTAATAGCAGAGCCAGCCCTAGGTAGGAAAAAAGAAGCCCTCCAAGTGGAAATCTTCAGTTTCAATTCTCCACATCCACTTTTTAAAACAATGTTTCGTTTTTAAAAAATAACAACTACAAGATCAACCCACTCCCTAAAAACAGTCAAGAGCTGTGGTTCCCATCCACAGCAACAATAGGCACTGCTTTGGTCTCAGGTTGAGAATTAGACACTCTTTGTATCTTTGTATCTTAATTGTTTGCCTCCAGCCCCCCCCCTCCCCCCAACAAAATACCCCTTTTACCCAAACGTTCAGCTGGAAGAGAATCAAGATCTGTCTGTGATCTCTGCTGGGCCCTGATCCCTCTTGGAGCAGCCTCCTTATTGGGGTCTGGCACCCCACTTTCTCGCTTGCTTCTCTGATAGAAGTGGCAGTCAGCTTTTAAAAAAGTAACTTATGCCGAGAGGGAGGGAGCGAGAGGAGGACATCCCAAGCTTCCCTATCTAAGCATCTTGTACAGCCACCTGGTGGCACATGTTATAACGTCAATTCACATCGTTCAACCCGCAGTCACCCCTGATCTTAGCTCCAATAACCTCAGTGTGATACACGCCAAAGGGTTGCCAATTGGTGAGCAGCTCTCTGGCAGAGTGACAGGCTGAATGACCTCACCAAACTACAAAACCCAGGATCCCATAGGATAGAATCATAAATAGAGTTGGAAGAGACCGCAAAGGCCATCCAATCCAACCCCCTTCTATAATGCAGGAATTCAAAATGAAAGAAAGACCTCCAAGGAGGGAGACGCCACCACTCTCCGAGGCAGTGCCTTTCACTGTCAAACAGTTATTACTATCAGGAGGTTTCTTGTAAAGGCATGACAGTTATAGAGGTGTCAAACTGTTTTATTTCTGCAATGTCAAAATCAGGAGAGGCATGAGAGCCAAGGTGGCGTTGTGGTTTGAGCACTGGGCTGCGATTCTGGAGGCTATGTTTGAATTCCCACCTCAACCTTGGAAACCCCTTGGGTGACCTTGGGCAGGTCACACGCTCTCAGCCTCAGAGGAAGGCAATGGCAAATCTCCTCTGGACAAATCACACCAACCTCATGATAGAGTCACCAGAAGTTGGGAACAACTCAAAGGCACACAACAACAACAATCAATATAGCCATGAAGGATGAAAGAAACATGGAGGTCATCTAGACCCACTCCTTGCTCTAGGAAGGGCCCCCAGTGCAGGATCCAACTACAGTATTCTTGCCAACCTTTATTTAATGCCTCCATGGAAGAGGAGGCCACTACCTCCTGGATCAGACAGGTTTACTACTGAGCAGCTCTTGAGCATTAATATAAATACAATAGGCCCTCCGCATTTACTGCGATTAGGGGGACAGGACCCCCGTTTCTCCCAAAATTGGGACTCAAAGCGGCTCCCAACTTAAAATTTAAAAACACAATACAGATAAACACATACAAACAAGTGGGCATCTGCAGATTCTTCAGAAAATGTAAAACTAGACAGTAGTTGTTACTCTGTACCTTCAAGTGGTTCTCGACTTATGGCAAGCCTAAGGCCCCTTGATAGATTTATCATGGGCTTTTCTTGGCAAGATTTGTTCAGAGGTGGTTTGCCATTGCCTCCCCTTGACCAAGGTCACCCAGTGGGTTTCATGGCCGAGCTGGGACCTGAACCCTAGTCTTTAGTCACAGTCCAGCACTCAAACCACTACGCCACACCGGTTACTACACTAGATAGAAGGTAATCTAAATGCAGTGTTAGATAGTGGAGTGGTGCTGAAATGAGAATTCCCTTGTCACTCATGCTATTTTGTTGTTGTTGTGTGAATTAGTTTAATTTCACTAGTGCTTCCTAAAGCATGTCATCAGAGTGTGGACAAGTTATGTTTTTCAAGGCAGGGTAATTTGTTCTTGTTACTTCTTGCAGTGTTGTAGTTGCTAATTCCAAAGGCAATAAAGTAATTTGTTGCAAAACCTGCATTGCTGATAGTAATGTTTATTGTTCCTTTCATTATTTTATTTAAAAAATGGCAGATAACTTTAAAAATCCTGCCAATGTCTTTTCAAAAGCCTCTTTACAGGCTGTTCTGGATTGCCCTGTTGATGCATAAGTTCTCACAATGCACCTACTTGGGTTTTTCCTGTTGCATTTGTCTCCATATTCATTGGCTCCACTCTTTTGGGTTGGCATTTGCAGTGAGTGTAGCCCATTTTCCAGATGGTACAGACAACACCATAACATTAGCAGAAGATATTCAGGAACTGGAACAGTTAATAAGGAAAGTCAAAGATGAAAGTGCAAAGGCAGGTCTGATGCTAAAACATAAGACAAAAGAATGACAACAGAAGAAACACACAAATTCAATCTAGACAACGAGGAAATTGAAATAGTTAAAGAATTCCCATATCTAGGATCCACCACTGACCAGAATGGACACTGCAGTCTAG
>NW_024810151.1:0-2985 GCF_019175285.1 Sceloporus undulatus | reverse complement strand
TTTTCCCTTTCAAATAGTCACAGACCGGAAGAGTCAGGAGGACCCAAATGCCATTTGACTTCATCATGGTTCAAGATATTTGTTTTTCATTAAATAGCACTTTCTTAACATTTCTATTTTCTTCTTACTCTTTTTTGCAGTTTGTACAGATACTAATTTTCATTTATTACTGTTGACTCTTCCTTTTGCCTTAAGAAAATATTAAAACCTTGTCATAATTCATAGCTACACTAATTTTGACTCTGAGGTCACTTAAAGAGTAGTGTAACTAGATGAGGGGGACAATAACAGACTTGTTAAAATTGCAAATAAGCAGTGAATGCTCTCTTACAGTTCAACGTTTAGTCAACACATCTTGTAGAACTTTTTTGAGTCGTCTCAGCTTTAACAATTTGATTGACAAAAGGTAAGTTTCCCAGGCATTTCATCTGGTTTATCTCTTACTAATGTGGTTGTTTAATGTCCCACAAAAACTTGAATGGGCAAGGAAAACTATTTTTCAGTAAAATGATGAGTATGGTAAAATCAATCACACATTGTAACCTCAATCAAAAATTCAGCTACATCAGCAGCTACTTTAATCACTAAAAAGTCAGCATTTTAAGGCCTGTATTGTGTTAGTTCACTCAATATTAATTTAGCAAAATAAAAAAATTCCCCTAAAAGCTATGTAACTGAAGAAAATTTCAGTAAAAAATAATACGCTGTATTTAATTTCATCTATTCAGTGGGAACAAATATCCTTCCCTAGAGATTTATAAAGGCAAAAACTGTTTCATGGTAAAGGTAATTTGTTTTACTGGATCTTTGATTACCAGAAAGGCTTACTTCATTACCATACTGAACAGTAAGATAAATATACCATTAAAGCAAATGACTTTTTCTTATCTTTCATTCAAATGGAAGAGACAGATTGATTTTGACTAGTATCATTCACTGGAAATTTTATTTCAGCTTAGGAGTAGAAATGGATAGGGAAAGCCATTTTTTTTAAAAAAAATTACATTTAAAAGAACAGCATATTTATTGGTTACAATGTGAATTCAGAAATTGAATGTGGGATAACTGGGATCATTGCTAAATTCCTCTGATACTGTGGTTAGTAATTACTAAAGTAAGATAATGTATCGACAATTTGTTTCTCATATCCCCTTGTAAAAACAAATGTTAACTTAAATGAAACTTACAATGCTGCGAGTGTAAATGGTCCCATAACACAAATACTCTCCTTGTGCTGGCTTCCAATTAGTAAAATGGTAGTGTGCTATGCATATAATTGAGCTGAGATTCTTATTAGAACGGTGGGTGGAGCAGCTTATACTGTTCAAAACTATGCATACATTCATATGTATATGAATGTATACATATGTTCATTTGACATATGTAGTCTACACACCTATACATGCTTGACAAGGTTTTGTCAGGAGCACCTGTGAAGGAGTAGAGCCAAGCCTAGGAGGGACAGTTGGGGAGGCTAATGGGGACCAGGTGGAGGAAAGGGTGGGGAGTGCCCAAGAGGCAGAGGGGTCCACGAAGGCAGAGCCTAGGGATATAAGAGGAGAGGGGCAGAGGCGCCCGGGAGGACGCGGAAGAGGTGGGCGCGCAGTGGCGGTCGGGAGAGAGCAGGTAGCCCAAAGCCCAAACCGGCTTGGCACTCCGGTTACCCTGCAGTGAAGGGCCGGAGTACGACGACGGGGCCCGTACGAAGAGGTGTGTCTGCGGAATCCCCAGGAGGGCAACTTTGCTTATTCGGACTCAGAGGCGTGGGGTCCAGGAGGAGAGAGAGATTTGGAGGATGAGTGGTGGGACCCAAAAGGGGAGCAGTGGGAAGTAGGCCCCATCCCTCAAAACCAGGAAAAGGCCGACCGGAGCCCTTGGAAAAGCATGCTGGGGGACAGCAGACTCTGCACGCTGCCCTACGGGAAGGCCCTGACAGCGGAGAGACCACAGACTGAGGACTGAGAGTTGAGGTTGGGCCTGTGGGCCCGAAGGTTTAGGCACTGTTGTTATTGTTGGGGGACAGCACTTGAGATGTTCTCAATAAAGTTATTGTTGCACCGGCCCCTACGTGTAAGTTCGTTACCCATGTGGAGCAGGGGGTGTGGAAAGAGAAAGAGGATCTGCCCCAACATGCAGCCTGCGGCACCGGCACCACTCACATTGGTGGAGAATGCAGGCACCGCCCCAGGGCGGGGCCTAAGACTGCCCAAGAACAATTGTTTGTGTGGTTCACGGAGCAGCAACAACTCCTCCTCCAACATGTGTCCACCCAGCAGACCAGGGTCTTGGAGCAGGTCTGCAGCGCACAACAACACGCCCAGGAGCAGTTGGTCACTCGGTTGGCGGACCTGTGGAAAACACTGAAGGCGGCAGCACCAGAAGAGAGGGACCGAGGTTTGACCTGGACCGTGGGTTTAAATCCCCTTAAACTCATGAAGATGGGGCCCCAGGATGATGTCGAGGCCTTCTTCAACACTTTCGAAAGGGTGGCGGCCGTGGCCCAATGGCCACAGGAACAGTGGGCCTTAATACTTACCCCATGCTTGACAGGCCCTGCACAGGAGGCCATAGATACATTGGCTGTGGAGGATGCCTGGGACTACCAAAAGGTCAAGGCCACCATCCTCCAGACGCTAAATATCTCCAAGGAGACCTATTGACTACGTCTACGGGAGTTGCGGTGGAAGCCGGGCCTACACCCCCATACACTATAATAATAATAATAATAATAATTTGTATACCGCCCTCTGGCAAACCAATCCGGGCGGTTAACAACAGTAAAATATAAAATATGACAATTAAAAACACTTTATCCCTCCCCCCCCCTTAAGACAATATTAAACAGTATAACATATTAAAAACACAATGTCAATGCATAAAAACAACAATTAAAAAACTAAAAACCCTGATATCCCTCTGTTGATCCTCGACCATCACTAAGATGGGGCCACGGGAGGAATGAGGGAATCAGGAACCTGGGCCGGG
>NW_024810150.1:0-2985 GCF_019175285.1 Sceloporus undulatus | reverse complement strand
AATCCATCGTTCCCCGGTGCTTTACCTATTTTGCATTTTTTAATTGCTTCTTGGATTTCTTCTTTAGTAATTAATCTATTTTCAGAATTTTTCTTAAATTCAAATGAAAAGAAAGTGGGGCCAGAACGCATTCACTTAAAGTTGCTAGTTTAGCACAATTACATGAATGCGCATTGCGTTCAAACTGGCTTCCCATTGCCCCAAAATAGCATTCCATTGCCTGAATTTGCATGTGGCAGTCTATCACGCAACAACGTAAAACCACATGATTGCCTTCGGACTGACTTCCCATTGCCCGAAATTGCGTGTGGTAGTCTATCATGCAATAATGTTAAACCCTATGATTGCGTTCAGATTGCCATTGGATTATACTTCCAATTTCCCTTGTCTGATAAGCTCCAAGGTGGCAGATTTTGTGAGTTGTGGTTCACCTTCTCTCCAAAAAGCAAACTTAGGTGTGGTACAGAATGCCCCAAAGTGGTGGGTCTGTGGCACCCCTTTCAACTCCGGGCTGGGAGCAGGGCAGCCTCACTGGCAGCCCTGCAGTCTCAATCTGGAGTTTTTCCAGACCACGGAGAAGTGGTGAAATTCTGCTTCTCCGTGGTGTGGAAAAGGAGTGTCCTTGGGGTTTCATGCCCCTGGACACCTTGGGAGCCGCAGCCATGGGAGAAAGGGACTCCCTTTCTCCCTGGCGTTATTCCCATGGCCATTTGGTTGCTGCGGGAATGAGGTGGCTCCCAAAAGGAGGTCCATTTCAGAGCTCCTTCCCGCACCATGCCCAGGATGCCATAAGTGGCTTAGGGTGGCACAGAGATGTCATGCACGCACCGCCCCATTTGGATGCGGCACGTGCGTGATGTAATCATGGCGGCCCCCGTGTAGATGGGAGGCCACCATGATTATACCTACATCATGTGCTAGGGTTGCAGCGCCTGTGGTGGCTCTGCCTCCGCGCAACCCTAGTATGTAGCTAGGCCGGCGCAAAGTGCCAGTCTGAATCAGGCCTTACTTACATCTAGAGTAGACTTGATGAATCAATGACAACTTGGTAAGCCTGCATTTCAAGAATCATACAATCACTGGCCCAAATCCTCTTGATGGAACAATAAATGGGATTTACCTATGGAGTTTATCACACTGGGGCTGATTTCAGCATTAAAGCAACATTAAAGCGCATTTAAAGTATCCCACAAATGAAATGGAAATGGGTAGTAATTGCGCAAATGATTATCACACGCAAAAGTGATATTGGTAATGCATTGTTGCTGAAATCCCGAAAGCAAAAAGATGTGCATTAATGCTTCTTTGTGACAACTTTAATGATGGGTTCTCTGACAGAGAAGGCTAAATAACTCACCAAACCTACAAATCCCAGGATTCCATATCCTTGAGCCATGGCAGTTAAAGTGGTGTCAAACTGCATCAGTGCTGCAATGTAGCTGCAGCTTCAGTTAGGACCCTTTCATTTCAGCTATTTTGCCTCTTTTCAAAATTAAATACATATTAAATGAAAGATCTCTATGAAAAGCTTTTGAACATGGGGACTAACAACAACAACAACCACAACAATAACAATGTGAAATAAAATAAAATAATGTGGGATTTGGGGAAGAGGACACTTTCCAGAGAACTCACATTGTCTTGAGATTCACTCCTGACTTCTCCCTTCTTCTCTATGAGCAGAGTGAAAATCACGAACGTGGAGCTGCTTGACCTTGACATTCACTTTGATGGAGTTGAAAAACGCATTTTTCTGACTGTCCCGGCGGAGCTGGAGGTGGATATCGACTTGTGAGTGGGTTTTCCCTTCCTCTTTCAAGGGTCAGTGGGTGGCACTGAGCAGTAGTCTGGAGCACAGGGATGGGTTCTTGGGTTTCCAGGAAGATAGAGATGACGTGGCTTGCATTGCTGTGTTGTGTTTGCATGTGCTTGGGTTGTATGTGTGTAAAAGAAGTCCAGTCCAGTGACGTTTCACGTGGAAAAGTGTCTGGTGCCTCTGCCTCCTACAGACTCATTGAATGACAGAGTTGGGAGGGCCATCTATTTCAACCCTTGCCATGTAGAGCTTTTGCAGCTGAAGCACTCATGAGAACTGACCATCCAATATCTGTTTAAAGACCTTCAAATCATAGAATCATAGAGTTGGAAGAGACCTCAAGGGTCATCCAGTTCAACTCCATTCTGCCATACAGGAACTCTCAGTCAAAGCATCCCCAATGACAGATGGCCATCCAGCCCCTGCTTAAAGCCCTCCAAAGAAAGAGACCCCACTAAAATCTCAGAGGAAGGAGTGTGTTCCACTATCAAACAGCCCTTGCTGTCAGGAAGTTCCTCCTAAGGTTGAGCTGGAATCTCTTTCCCTGTAGCTTGCATCCATTGTTCTATAATCTAGTCTCAGGAGCAGCAGAAAACAAGCTTGCTCCATCCTCAAAGATGGAGAGTTCATCTGACTTATAGATGAAGAGGTTAGAAGAAAGTAGATGGCATTTGACAAAATTATTGACTGTTAAAGAAAGTCATACAAAGGATAAGAAATAGACTTTCCTTGATGGGAAGGAAGGAGGTATGAAAGATGAAATAAATTAGAGAAGGCATGTGTAGGTGCATGAAGGTGCGCTTAAATATATGAAGGTTTGAGTAAGTGGTGAGAGGGAAATGAGTGAAGGAGAGAAAGAAAGGAAGATGGGTAAAGTGAGAGGAAGAAAGACAAAGGATGAAAATGAAAAGAGAAATAGGATATATGGAGGAAGATGGAGGAAGAAGGATGGAACGTAAAAGATGTGGATGAGATGCTTAAGGTGCTGACTTGAGAAAGGATAAGAAGTAGAAGAAGTAGAAATGAAGGCTTAGAATGTGATGGATTAGCATAAGGAATACAGAGTATGTAAATTTAGGTATAGGTGTGTATGGCTGGATATTTGTTTGTTTTTCTTTTAGGTATTATTATTATTATTATTATTATTATTATTATTATTATTATTATTA
>NW_024810149.1:0-2985 GCF_019175285.1 Sceloporus undulatus | reverse complement strand
CGGTGGAAGACGTCGAAGTCCCTCTCGTTGACGCTTTGGGTCCACCTCCGCTCCCCTTTCTTTCTTTCCTTACTTAGGGTCAGGGTTAGGTAAACATTTTAGGTAACATTTTTTATTTATTAAAAGCCATACTGCAAGGAATAACAATGTCCCAATTTACAAAAATTTACAGTAATTTCAAATTACAATTATATCATGACATGATACACTTGTGGGCGGAGCTACCCCGCCCCTAGGCCCCGCCCCTGGGACAGGCTCCATGAATGCCACCAAAAATTAGTTTATAACCACACAAGAAGTCCAATATTCAAGCTCACAGTCTTTGTTTATTCCCACTCGCTGGTTACACAATTGCCAAGCCGACCTCCCAGTTACTTCACTGGTGAGAGTAGCAGAAAATAAAGTCTCAAGATTGTTGTAGCACAGCCTAGTTGCTTCACTGGCTCAGTAAGGACTCCTTCCTTCCCTCCAGGGCGTCCTTGGCTCTAGGGCTCTTCTTTACAGGGTGTGTGAGCGGGAAGGACAATACTCCTCTACTGGGTTCCTTGCTCTTTCCCCCGTAGGACGTCTTGGTGGGGCTGCTCCTGTTTGGCGTCTTTCCCTTAGCTCCCACCACGGCTCCTCGCCTTCCTCCAGCCCCTCCCTTCTTCTCCCTACCTCAGGGTTCCAGGGCCGCCCTCTCTTTTCCCACTCTTCTCAGGAACAAGTGGGGTGAGTCTCTAGCACCGGACCCACTCGCCCCTTCCCTCCTATGAAGTCTCTTCCTTTCCCAGCTGTTTCTCCCCTTCCCACGCTCACCTCTTCTTTCCCTCTCCATGCCTCCTCTCCGCGTCCCCGTCTTCCGCGTACTCTCCTCCCCCCTTGCGCCTCTCCCTTGCCTCTTTTAAAAGACCCCAGGGCCTCCGCCCTCCCCTCAGGTACAAAGCCAAACTCCTTTCTCTCTTCCACCTGAGTTCCTTCTTCCTCTCTCTCTTCTTCTGGGTCCTCCTGCCCACCACTCGCCCGCTCAACCCGACCACTAGCCTCATCTTTACAACACTGCTGCTACTGCTCTCTTCTTCTTCTTCTTCTTCCTCCTTCACTGTGAAATGGTGGGAGCTCTCACTGAGTCTTTAGCAGACATCTCCAGAGTCAATCCAGAGCGTGAATTCCAGGGTAATTTTAATTCTCAATATTGCAAACCACTCTCTTTGCAAGCTTTCAGGAGCGACTCGTCTACAGGGGAATTCCTATTGATCCGGATACACCTGTACGCCTGTCCTTTCATAGGCTTCTCCAGGTACCAATGGCCAGTGTAACGCTCGCACAAAATGGCAGTTAGGTGCTCACCGAACTTCTCCACCCGCTCTTTGTCCACTTTCTCATGCCGTGTCTTCACTATGCGACAGAGAAACCGGACTGCCTTTCCTACGTTGCCTTTCATGGCTTTTAACCTTATTATGGCTTTCTCCCCATATGGCCTGCGATGGATGTCTCCTGTTCCATTAGTGTATTCTCTAAACTCTCTTGCCCTATCCACATCATAGACTTTGCTTTTAGCCTCATTGACCATGGCCCCCGAAGCCTTTCCATAGTCTTTCAGGCAGGTGACCACTCTCTCCACCTCCTCTTTCTTTTCTTTTTTTTAAGATAACCTTTATTGAAATTATTTACAACATAAAAAGGGCAATACCAAAGCATTCCAAATTTTTCTATATTCCTTAACCCTCCCCCCCACCTCCTCACTTTCTATTTCACTTACTGCTTATTTATTAGCTATAAAATCTCTATTTCTCAAAAATCTATCCTCCTTACTTCTTTATCTCATCGTCTTTCATTCTATTTTGCTTAAATCCTACGTTTATACAATAATTGGCTCTATATCAATAATTCTAACACAGCGACGGTATCACATATCTAACATGATTTCCCTTCTCTCCTTATTACCTTATTTAACCTTTCCCTTTTGAAACAATTCTCTTATTCTCAACCAAATTAAGTTATCTTCTTCTCGTGTTTCATCTTTTAATTTCAAAGTTAATTTAATTTCACCTCCTCTTTCTTTGATATAAAGACATAAACGTCATCTGCGTGAGCGTCCGCTTTCAGCGCTTTAACGCCTGCCTCGCCGTCAGCCAACGCTGTCGGAAAAGGGACAAACCCTCTGATGCCAAGGTCTTGTTGGACCAGGGTCAGTAACGGGTCTATTGCCAAAACAAAGAGCAATGGACTCAGCGGACAGCCTTGTCTTAAGCCTGATCTTATCCGAATCCTTTGGCCTCTACATCCGTTAATCTGTGGAATCACTTTGGCCCTCATCAGACGTGTGTAGAACTGGGGGCTTTGCGCACTGGGTGATTCGAATTCGCGTTATTTTGCAAAGTACCATCATACCAGCATTCAAATGGCCCAATCTGCACTCACCTGAATGCGCGAGCTTCCGAACTGAGTGCGTACTGACTCCTCTTTTTGGAGCGTGTTGGCCAGTGCGCTAAATAAGCGGATTGGCGATATCCGGATTGGGGCTCTGTTCGATCTCAGTGCGAATGGGCCTCCCCTTCTCTCTGCTACCTCACCCATCATCCACAGACTGTTCCCCAGCACCCACCCATAGGGCCTACCCTTCTCTCTGCTACCTCACCCATCATCCACAGACTGTTCCCCAGCACCCATGAGAGCCTCCCTTTCTCTCTGCTACCTCAACCATCATCCACAGACTGTTGCCAAGCACACACCTATCATGGGGACTGTTTTTGGATGTGTTAACATATTTTCCTCTTTTCCATGCTGAGGACGACCTTTCTGGCGCTGGAACTTGATTACATAAATAAGGAAGACAAGCAATATTAAAAGAAATGATTTTAATGGCGGTGTTTGGACTATTTACAAGGGGAAGAGGCCGACTCTCACGCGCGCAACTATACACACAGGCACACACAGAAACCAATTTAAAAAAGAAGGGGGCAAAAAGAAAATAACTGCAGGCTGTTCCATCACAACCTGCAG
>NW_024810148.1:0-2987 GCF_019175285.1 Sceloporus undulatus | reverse complement strand
TTACAAATATCACTAAGAAGTCATTGTGTCTGAATCTTGCTTTAATACAAATTTAAATGTGCTGCAGAAGGAAATCTAAAGGAAAGAGTGGAGGAAGACCTTAAGAAATCCCTGGTTGAATCAGTATTGTATTTTCAAGTGTGGCTAGCTCAGATCAGTAGCGTCACTAGGGGGTGAGGTGGGTAAGGACCACATCGGGTGACACCCTAGAAGGGGGGTAACACCCAGTCAGCCACCCCACACCATTCCTCCAAGCCATAAACACATACTGCACCATCCACTCACACATGTGCTACCTCCTCCCCCCCCCATGCACAATACTCCAGGTATTGCATGCACACATTGCTCCACCCGCCCATCCCACATGCACCACTCCGACCCATGCGAGCGGTGCTTCAGTCTGCATGCATGCGCCACTCACACACACACCATGCCGCTCTGACTCACCTGCCCGCCCACGTGCCTCTCTGGCCTGCATGTCCAGTCGTTGCTCCGACCTATGTCCCACAAGCCCCCATCCTCAGAAACCACACTGGAAGTGCTGCCTTGGGGTCCTGCCCCCAGAAGTGCCACCCCCACACCAGGTGATTCCTGGTGCAGGAATGACTCTGGTTCAGATGCCTCTGAAAGTCCACACAACATGTAGGTTATGGACTTCTCTTTTCCACATAATCAGGTATATCTGTAAATGGATGTTCCATTTCATTGTTAGGTATCCAGATAACATTTTCCTCTAGCCCTGTATTGTTGACTATGACTAGCAGCCATGGATCCTCAAGGTTTCAAGCAGGAGTTTTTCCAACACTTGATGGAAATGCCAGAGTTTTCACTTTAGACCATTTACATGTAAAGCAAGTGCTTTATAACTGAGATTCAGCAGCTGTCATCATGGATAGCCAACATTCATTGAGAAACCTCTGATTTGTTGTTAATTTCTGTCAAGCCAGCTTCAACTTATGGCAATCTTATAAATAGCATCCCTTCAAAACACCCTGTTATTAAGAACCCTGCTAAAGTATTGCAAATTCAGGGCTGTGGCTGCCTTAATTGAGTCAGTCTACCTGTAGTGCAGTCTTCCTCTTTTTCTACTTCCTTCCCCTTTACCAAGCATTATTATCTATGAGTCATGTCCATCTCAACAAATGTCCAAAGCACAAAAGCCTCAGTTTAGCCATTTTGGCTTCTGGGAAGAACTCAAGCTTAATCTGCTCTACGATCCATTTCCATTTTTGGCAGTCTATTTGATGTCTACAAAATTCTCATTGAGGTCTACATTTTAGATGAGCTGATTCTCTTCCTGTCAGCCTACTTCACTTTCCAGCTTTCACATTCATACATAGAAATGAGAAATATGATAGTTTTTTGTGGGGTTTTCGGGCGACGTGGTCATGTTCTAGAAGATTTTCTTCCTGACATTTCGCCAGCATCTGTGGCTGGCATCTTCAGAGAATGCTTTCCTGGAAAAAGTGGGGGTGTATATGTGTGAGCCTGGGAATGCAGGAGTGATTTGCATGTGCCAACCACTACCATGTCAGGATGCACAGGGAAGCCATTGAAATCCACAAACATCTGGATAATTTCAACCAGAAAGAAGAAGCCCTTAAAGTGAACAAAATTTGGCTACCAGTCCTGAGGAATAGCAAAATAAAGACTCAGCAAATGCAAATGGGAAACCACTCAGAGTCAGGGGCTTTCCCAGCAGATAATGATCACCAGTTAGCAGACACTAATCCTCTTTTGCATTAGCCTCCCAGCCTGAGGGCTGCCATCAGAACAGGACAATACACATGCAAATCACTCCTGCATTCCCAGTCTCACACAGTATATATATACCCACTTTTTCCAGCAAGCATTCTCTGAAGATGCCAGCCACAGATGCTGGCGAAACATCAGGAAGAAAATCTTCTAGAACATGGCCACATTGCCCGAAAAACCCACAAAAAACTATGGATGCCGGCCATGAAAGCCTTCGACTTCACATGCGAAATATGATGTCATGGACAATCCTGACTTTGGTATTCAGTAAGAGTACAAAGCATGGAGAACCAGTATGGTGTGGTGGTTTGAGCACTGGACCATGACACTGGAGTCTTGAGACCAGGGTGACCATTGGGTGACTCTGGGACAAGTCACATATACTCAGCCTTAGAAGGTGGTAATGGCAAACCCCCTCTGAAGAAACTTGCCAAGAAAACCACATGATAGTCAGAAACTCTATGATAGTCAGATAGTCATATGTCAGAAACAACTTGAAGGCACACAACAACAACAAGAGTACTAATGTTTTTGCTAAGGAACCAGTCTTAATGTTCCAAACAACTACTGGTTAGCTGGTTCATATTTCTCTTTTGAGACACTTACCTCTCATTACTTTGTCTAGTCCTTCCAACTAAACCTTTCTTTGAAAGAACTACTAGACAGGTTACGTTTCTCTGATGTGGGCGCCTCCAGATCTGTTGGACTTCATCTCCTAATACCCCTGATCATAGACCATGAGCGCTGAGGCTGATGGGCACATTTGGAGGATGAACTGAAACTGGGAAGACTGATCTAGAATTTATAGTCAGCTTATCAACCTTTTTTTCCAAAGATAAAATGATTAGAACACAAATGTTACATGTAACATCCCACTTAAACTTAAAATTCCCTAAGGATGGCTTTGCAGGAGATAGCCCATCACAGCGTATGCATTAGTTGCCACCATATAGTGTGAAACCAAAACCTTCCTCCTCTGCCAAAGGAATTTTACACGTCCAATTTCTTGTCACTGTTTTACAATGAAATGCCCTGCGGAATAAAGAAGCAGCCTGAATCATGACTGCAGGGGGAAAATGGACCACAAGAAATCCAGCAACATATGTTCCATACATTTGGTCAACGTTAGTTACACACAACGTTAGTTACACATTCATAATCTCAATACTTACTTTGGCCACATTAATAGCTGTGGAAATAGTATATTAGTCAACTCACTTCTATTGGACTTT
>NW_024810147.1:0-2987 GCF_019175285.1 Sceloporus undulatus | reverse complement strand
GTCGTCGTCGTCGTTTTGTGCCTCCAAGTCGTTTCTGTCTTATGGCGATCCTTTTACGGGGGTTTTCTTGGCAAGATTTGTTCAGAGGGGCTTTCCCTTTGCTTTCCTCTGAGGCTGAGAGAGTGTGACTCGCCCAAGGTCATCCAATTCCCAGAATTCCATAGCCTTGAGCCAGAAAAGAGTTAAAAGCGGTGCCAAACCGGGTTATTTCTTCAGTGTGGATGCAGCCTGTGATGCGTTATTATAGGGCGCATCTCCACTGTAGAAATAATGCAGTTTTGAACCCACTTTCAGCGCTACAGCTCCATCCTATGGAGTCCTGGGATGTTGCACAAGACCTTGCACCTTCTCTGCCAAAGAGGGCTTGGAGGGGTGTTTGCTCACTAAACTACATCTCCCAAGATTTTGTAGGATGGAGCCAGGGTCGTTAAAAGTGGTGTAGAACTGCATTGTTGCTCCAGTGCAGATGCAACCCTTTACGTGGCCCTAAGAAAGGAGATGCTTCTTCAGGTCTTGAGAAGTAAGAAAATGACAGTTCAGTCCATTCTCTGGATCTTTTAGAAGGGAGGCTTCACAAAGAAACGTTGTTTCCCACGACTGAGTCCATGCCCTTTTGATTGGACATCTTCTGGTCCATAGGAATGGGTGCAAATTCGGGTTTACGAACTAGTTCATACAATACCATATATATGTATGTATGTATGCACATATAATACCATATATCTTTCAGACAACACCATATATATGGATGGAGCCAGGGTAAATATACAATACCATCTACCAGTCTATGCATCTATGGCATGTGTGTGTTATTGCATGAACTAGTTATAAACCCAAATTTGTACCCATATGATTTATATGATGGATCTCTCTCTCTCTCTCTCTCTCCCATATAGATACATAGATATCTTATGCAATCCCCTTCCACACACATATATATTAACTTCATTCCATTGTATATCTATCTATATGGGTACAAATTCAGGTTTTCAACTAGTTTATACAGTACCATATACTAGTTTGTCAACCCTGTTTTGTACCCATATAGATATATAGCTATAGTTCATACAGTACCATACATACAATAATATGTATAGTTCATACAATATTATATATATATATATACACACACACACACACACACACAAAGTACACAGAGAGAGAGATACACAAGTCATCCCTTTTTAATGAACCTGGGAGGCTTAACAGGAGCCTTCCAAACATTAGGAGAGTTTCTGCGTCTGGAAGTGTGCAAACCATAACTCATATCAGAAGCCAAGTGTTCTTACTCCCATCTCCCAAGGAAGGAGAAATGGGTTGGGTCCAGATTTAGGTTTACACCCAAGTATTCCGGACCCTCCTTCCCCTTGAAGACCATGGGACTGGAGTCAGTGGGTTCCCTATGGATCCATGGATCCAAGAGACACAAACCCTGGGCATGGATTGACCCACCCATCACCCACAAGCAACCTCATATATATATATATATATATATATATATATATGGTCCTGGACTGCATCTGCAGTGCAGAAACAACTGCATTTTGACACCGCTTTCATTGCCATGCTATGCTCCATGTTACAGAGTTGGTAGTTTCATGGGATTTTTAGCCTTTCCAGTCAGAGAGCTCTGGAGCACAGACTACCAATCCCAGGATTCCATAGCATGGAGCCATGGCAGTTAAAAGTGGTGCCAAACTGCCTTAATTTTGCAGTGCAGATGCTGCTCTGGGTGGAATTGAAGGAGGATGGGGTTATCACAGAGATGCAGATGGATCTCTCTCTCTCTCTCTTTCTTCCTCTGTGTGTGGATGTGTGCGTGCGCACACAAACACACAAATTGTATGGATTATACATTACACACATAGATAGCATCACATATTACATGTGTGTGTGCATATACACATATGTAGACACAAAGAGAAATTATAAAGGCTTGAATGAAATGGTATTTCTCTGTGCCTCCAAGTAGTGATCTCAGAAACACACAATTTGATCTGTATATTAGATGGGTTTTTGTGTGGGTATACACACACACACACACACACACACACAAAAGTATGTGGGTTATACACTAGATGTGGTATATACGCAGAAATGTTATGGATTGTATATGAAATTCAGTGGTGATTGTCTACAGATATATTCAGACACACAAATTCTGGATTATATAAGAAGTGTGTGTGTGTGTGTGTGTGTGCTCACGCACACACAGGTATTCACACAGAGACACACAAACTATATAGAATATACGTGAAAGGTGTTTGTGTATGCAGAGACACACAGATGACACAGCTTGCACACAAATCATATAGGAAATGGTATGTGTGCGCACAGATATGCACAGAGAAATGCAAATGATATGGCTTCTATATGAAATGGAGTGTGCTTGTGTCCATGTGCAAGTATGAAATTTGTGGAGTTGCCACAAATTGACAGGCAATTTGAAGGCACACACACACACACAACACTCACAGGAAGACAAACTCTGGATTATGTGTGCACACGCGCATGTGTTTGTACACACACAAATTATATGGATTATATGTGAAGTGTTGGTGTGTATGTCTGTACAGGGATACACTCAGAGGCACACAGGTTAAATGGATTATGTATGAAATGTGAGGTTGTTGTTGCATGTCATCAAGTTGTTTCCGATTTATGGTGACCCTAAGGTAAGCCTATGTGTAGATATACACTCAGAGATACACAAATAATGTGGATATCTGTGTCTGTGTACATGCAGCACACAAATTAAATGGATTATATATGAGATGTGGGATACATGTGCACACACCTACACAGACACAGACACACACAGAGAGAGAGAGACACACACACACAAATTACATGACTTCTGTGTTGGCCGATATATATATCTGTATGTGTACAATCACACAAATGATAGTGATTGTGCAGGTATACACAAAGAGATTTCTAAAAAAAAGATCCTGAGAATTTATATGTAAAGCAGGGTATGGATGTAC
>NW_024810146.1:0-2987 GCF_019175285.1 Sceloporus undulatus | reverse complement strand
AAAAGCAGAGAGGTGGTTCAACACTCTTTCCATTCTTTAAAAGAGAGAGCCAACGTAGTGTAGTAGTTTGAGTGTTGGACTATGAGACCAGGGTTTGAATCCTGCCTCAGCCATATATACCCACTCTCTCAGTCTCCAGAGGGAAGCATTGGCAAAAAAACCCTCTGACGAAACTTGCCAAAGAAAACCCTATGACAGGTTTGCCATAAGTCCAAAACAACTTGAATGCACATAACAACAAGGATGTACAGAGAGCTTGTAGCCTCTTTGAGACTCACTGAAAGAGAGAAGTTGGCAGCATGAGCTTTCGTAGACTTCAGTCTACTTTCTGAGATGCTCCTTCATCAACAGAAGTAGACTTAAGTCTGGGAAAGTTCATGCTGCCAACTTCTTTCTTTCAGTGAGTCTCAAAGGTGCTCCAAGATCTCTCCACATACTGATTCTACAGACTAACAGAGCTATATCTTTGAGCACAACAACAAGTGTGAAGTCGAAGGATTTCATAGCTGGCATCCATCATTTTTCCTGGTTTTTGGGGGGCTATGTGGCCATGTTCTAGAAGCATTCATTCCCGACAGATGTGGGAGAAATATCAGGAATAGACTCTTCTAGAACATGGCCACAGAGCCTGAAAAACCCACAAAAAACAAGTGTGTTTTAACTAAAATGGAGTATGGAAAATGGGATTGTTAGAAGAGAACTGTATCACAGGGGCTTTGGGAAGTGCAATACATCCATCCATCCATCCATCCTTCCTTCCTTGCTTCCTTCCTTCCTTTTTTGCAGGTAGTTAAATAAAACTGTGCACTCTGGACCACAAAAAAGCACTGGTAGGTTAAACAAAGCCACTGGCCACATCTTTCAAACCTGAGCCGAAGATGGAGATGCAAAGAGCTGAAGCAGGGAACTGATGTGCATGAAAGACATGGTATGATGGGACATGGAGGATCCACCTAGATGTGACGCTTCGTCACACAAACTAAGACGTGAGATGCCTATGCAGGAGGGGAAAGGCAGAGCCATGGGTGAAGGAGGACAGGCTTGTCCCTTCGAAAGGCTGAAGACCAAAGCCTTCACCTTCTGGGGAATACGGTCCCTCTTGAAGGAAGCTGCACCGTCCCCAAACTGTCCTCTTTAAGGGATTTTGGACTTCAACTCCCAGAATCCCAGAGTATTGGCCAACATGGCCAAGGCTTCTAGGAGCTAAAGTCCAAAATCTCTTAAAGGGCACAGTGTGGGGATCACTGCATTAAATGAAGCTACTGCAGTTAATGCACTCAGTGTAACTGTGTAGTAACTAAGGACCCCCAAGAAATCATTCCAGGTACCAGCTGTGGATGCTAGGGATGGTACCTGGGACAGTCCGTAGGTAAGGCATGGATCCACCTCCATCCAGAGATGATCATGCTCCTGGACAGTGGTCCCCAAGCTGCGCCCTTCAAGAGATTTGGGACTTCAGCTCCCAGAAGCCTCGGACATGTCGGCCAATAGTCTGGGATTCTGGGAGCTGAAGTTCAAAATCTCTTAAAGGGCAGAGTTTGGGGACCACTGTTCCAGGTTTGCAGTGGACCATCCTGGGTTTCTCAAGCGCTCTGGCGAGACACCGACGTTGCTGCCATCTCAGGAGTGGAAGAGATCAAGGAAATTGAAGTCCTGTTGGTGGTCCACAAACTTTATTATAAAGTTTGTGGACCACCAAAAGCACGTTTCCTTGATCTCTTCCACTGTGAATATCTGCTTTCCAATTTTGGGTTCTGTTGCCATCTTGGGAGACCAGACGTGGTGTCACGGGTTTTGGTCAAGGTGCCCTTGGCCCTGCACCTTCCATGTGTGCCAACTTCACCAGGACTCACTCTCCCTATGTATGCGTGTGTGTGAATATGTGTACTAAAACAAATCTCAGACCAAGAAAGGGGTCTAGAGCACTTACGTGAATCCCAGGAGCTTCATGACGTTCCAATAGAGATCGGTGAGCCGGGTGGATTTCCCAAAGCCTTCCTGCTGGCCCAGGACCTGCATCACGATGGGCACCTCTGTCAGCTGCACAGGGAGCTCCTGACCAAGAGACCATCAAACACACCAGTCAGTATTTGTTGTTGTCATTGTCACACACCTTCAAGTTGACTCTGATGTCTACTGACCCTCTCCTAGTGTTTTCTTAGCAATATTTCTGTTGTGTGGGACACAAAACAATGGATGCAAGTTACAGGAAAAGAGATTCCATCTCAACATTAGGAGAAAGTTCCTGACAGAAAGGGCTGTTTGACAGTGGAACGCATGCCCTTGGAGAATGATGGAATCTCCTTCTTTGTGTGTTTTTAAACAGAGACTGGACGGCCATTTGTTGGGGGTGCTTTGATTGTGAGTTCCTGCATGGCACAGGGTTGGACTGGATGACCCTTGGGATTTCTTCCAACTCTATGATTCCAACATTCCCAGGAACGCAGACTTTCAATATAGAAATCAAATCTTAATCTAAATCAGATAGACAACTGTATGGGAGCCAGCAGCCAATTTCCTCCCTCTGAGTCCCTTGCGTCCCCAAATACAGTGCTCCCAAATACAGGAAGGGACATTGCATCCCTTTCTGACGCCATTTTGAGAAGGACGCAACAGAAACAGAGATATAACAACGAGAAATTGGCCCGAATAAATATTTCTTTTAAAATGTGGGTGTGTTCCAGGGCTTTTGAGGAAAGGATGGGGGCCAAAGAGAGGTCCGGAGGGCACATGTGGCCCATAACCCCACATTGCCCACCCTTGATGTGCATGAGAAACATAAGCAAAAGCCAAAGAACCAATGTGAAGTCAAAAGCTTTCATGGCCGGCACCCATAGTTTCTTGTGGGTTTTTTGGGCGATGTGGCCATGTTCTAGAAGAGTTTATTCCTGACGTTTCGCCAGCATCTGTGGCTGGCATCTTCAGAGAAGAAATGAAGATGATGCCAGCCAGAGATGCTGGCGAAACGTCAGGAATAAACTCTTCTA
>NW_024810145.1:0-2987 GCF_019175285.1 Sceloporus undulatus | reverse complement strand
GCCATAGATATAAATGCCTGTATTCCTGTATCACTGCACATATATATGTGCATATATGTGTGTATACATACATAGATACATATATGTAAAAATAGGTGTATATACCCACATATATGTATACATATATTTATGCATACATGTATGCATATATGTATGTATATATACATAAATAGGTGTACATAGCTAAGGATATATATAAAAGGATGGAATTCAGATAGCTGGAAACCTGCATGTTGGAATTTGTAAATGGATGAAATAACGCAAAATGCACTACAGCGCAAAACAATAGTAACAAAAGACCACATCAGGAAGGAAATGGAAGGAAGCAAACAGGAAGGATGGTTTGGGTTTCACCCGGAAGAGTACAGGGGTCGGAACATGACCTGGTGCTCTCTGCACAGGCGCCAGACTCTTAATTCAAAGTCTGAAAAGCGCTGGTTAGGGGTTGATGTGATGATTTCTTTTGAATCGGCACTGGATAGACTCCGGGGTGGTTGCTGTGTAAGTCCTTGCATTTGATAATCAATCGTGCTATTTCGCTAAACTTCGAATTGACCACCCTTTTCCCTCCATTCAGGATGGAGCAACATCCGCCTGTGTGAAAGTCCTGACAGGAATTGCAGTTCAGCAACATAAAGCCCATATGATTCTCCCCCTTGAGTTAAAGGCAAACTCAGTAGTGATTGGCAATAATGAACACCAGCATTTGGTTGGAAGGGAAAAGGTTATAACTTTATTAATTACAGTGGTGCCTCGGGTTACGAAATTAATTCGTTCCGCCGCCGCTTTCGTAACCCGAAAAGCATTCGCAAGCCGAAATGCCATAGGCGCTAATGGGGAAAAGCCGCGATTTCGTGCGAAAAAGCGCCAAAAAGCACCAAAATTTTCTTCGTAACCCGAAATAACCTTCGTAACCCGGAACAGTTATTTCCTATGGGATTTTTTCGTATCCCGGAAATTTCGTAACGTGGGTATTTCGTATCCCGGGGTACCACTGTACAGCTTTGTCCAGCATGGATCCAGACTGAGGCATTGGTCAAGTGACCTGCTGGCTGATGGAAACCAACTCACTCGGTTGCCTGCTGGTAGGTCTTGAATGACAGGTGCAGGATTCCACATGTCCATTAGTTACTACTATGGGTAGAGAACTGTCCCCAATGTTGCCATAGTTGTGTACACCACTAAAATCCTTAAGGGGAACCCCAAATGGGTATGATGAGTACTTTCTCTCCCCTGCCAACTGTACCTGATCACCATGCTAAAGCCACCACTAGAGTTGGGTACAGGCCCCCGCTTCCCACTAAACCAAGTAGATGTAACCAAGAAGACATCTCATGACATTGCACACAGCCAAGTGTTGTGTCCCCTATTCAACAGATATACTTGTCTGGATGATACAGAGACTCTAAAGAGAATGGAATAATTTACCATCCACTAAATGCTACAACAAAGTTCCCAGCTGTGCTGGTCACATTTTACTTCACAAGTTTACTTTATCCAGGTTTTCAGCCTCATGCCAGCAATGTCATTCCAGAATATTAGACCACCTAATGGTAGTGTTGGGGAAAAAAGATTGGATGGCCCAAAGGTCAGTTTTTGCTATCAACATGCATTCCAGCTCTTGTATTCCTAGGTCATCACCCCCAAGCTGAAGGCCCAGGGTTTTGTGCCAGGGAATTCCAAAGCATTCTACTTTGGCTGAGCCAAGTGAGTTTTACTCCTCTGCTTTGGAAAAGTCCCTTTTCAACTGATTAGACTTGAGTTAGGTACTAATTCACTAATCCATGGGGGCTGTTCTCCAGGACAAGCGTAAAGACAGCGGCAGTGGAAAGGAAATGAGTATCACCAAAGCCACTTCTTTCCCAGTGAAACTGCGGTTCAAAAGCCACATGTAGTAATGTCCTGTGCATCCAACCATCCTTCTTCTCATCTTATTTTTATGGGGTGATTCTTGCACTCCTTCTCATTCTCGGACTTCAGAACTTTCTCATTCTCAGACTTTATCCATATAACACCCATCTAGCATCTGTTCCCTATAATTTTCCTCCTCCCTGGTGAACTGTCACTATCTTCAAAAGTTGAAAAAACAGTGCAATGTGCATCCATGCCTTTCCCTCACACCACTCAGTGGTCTGAGGCTGACAAGTCCCATGTAGGCAAATAAGGGACATGTGCTGCTGCCTTTCAGCAATCCCCAACTGCAGAGACCTCATCACTTGATGAGCTACTAGAAGTTCCAGCCCTGTCCCTCCCATTCTGGTCTTTTGGCAATTTAAGCTGCTTCTAACATCCATCTTATTGTTTCTTTTTGGCTGGCTCATCCCACATTAATTAATCCCTCTTTGCCCTGGATGACCTGTTGCCACAATTGCTAGATGGTGATCACGGCCAGCATCTTCCTTTACTGTTTTATTTACTTACTCCATTCTCTCCTTGGGACTGTAGAGCTATCCCTGGCAGTTGGTGCAAGAGCAGTCTTGCTTGAAGGCTGAAGCTGAAACTCCAGGAGCTCCATTTTCTTTATCAGCCTCTCCAGGGTTTTGGGAAAGGCCTTGTGGTACTGTGCCATTGGTAGGCTCTATTAGTGTCATCACTAGGGTTGGTGTCACCTAATGCAGTAACTTATGATGTCACCCCCCTCCATATCACACCATACAGAATCCTTAGTAATGTTTTTTTGTACTAATGTTACTCATAAATTGTAATTCCCATATATCACTGAATGTAATGGCAATAGTTGTGACATAAACAACTAGCAAAATTAAAATTATACCTTTAAATTACAATGTCATATACACAGCCTAAATAAAAAAATTGGAGATATACTAGTTTGCAAAGGAAGTATCTTTTTGGATGTTAAATTTCCTGGATTTTGAGAATTTCCCAGCAGCCACATGATGACCAGGAGGAGGAGGAGGTGCCAGCCTGAAAGGATACCACTCCATACCATCTGAACTAAGAACAAACACAGCAAAATGAAGACCTGT
>NW_024810144.1:0-2987 GCF_019175285.1 Sceloporus undulatus | reverse complement strand
ATTCATAAGTGTAGTACAAATATTTTGAAGACACTTCATATTCTGACCCACAAATGTATGGTCAGTATCTGTCTCTTCACTGCTATGGTTCTTTAACTGGCTTTTCTGGCAAGGCAATCTTATAATTGCCTACTCAGAAGTGAAGCCTGCTAAATTGAGGGAGATTTATTCCCAGGCACATTTGTGGTGGTGTCCCCCATTTTTCAACAGTCTGTTTTTTGATAATCTTCTCTTTCTATAGTAACCAGAACTACTTTTCTCTCCCACTCTGTCCATCCTACCCTTCTCAAAACCCAGTCAGAAATGTCCTCACAGAAAAAGGGGTAGATTGTTGTTGTGTGCTTTGTTCAGGTGTACTTCAATCAGAAGCTTTCTTTCCCTTATTGCACTCACTCCTCCCATGCATTCTCATCATGTGCACCAGTTTCTCATGCTCATAAAAGCCTCACCACTGCCCAGCTGTCTTAAAGATTGAGGACCTGAACAGACTGGCCTGAAAGGCTGACCTGGGTGGGGGAAGTCAGGGCGTTGTGTCCAGATGATGCATGCCATGACTTTGTCCCCAGGGCACCATGATGCCGTGCACCACTCCACACGGCGCACAATGTAATGGTGCTCCTCCAGCGCTGCGACCATATAACGCAGCACTAAGAAAACGCCATATAGCCACACTGGTGTGGCTATGGTGCCCTTTCCAGGGTGTAAAAAGGAGCTGCTTTTTGTGGCTCCTTTTTGCGCCCTGGATAGGCCAGATCAGGGCTGTGGAATGCGGTCTGTTGAGCCCCTGAGTTCCACATTTTGGTGATGTTGACAGTGCTCTAGTCCCTAACCTGTTGAATAAGCAGGGGATGCATGTATAGGAGGAGTCAGTGTGATGTGGTGGTTTGAGCATAGAACTATGACTCTGGAGAGCAGGGTTCAAATCCTCACTCAGCTATGAAACCCACTGGTTTACCTTGGGCAAGTCACACACACTTAGCCTCAGAGGAAGGCAATGGCAAACTTCCTGTGAAGAAATTTGCCAAGAAAATGCATTGCTTCAGCTCTTACTGAACCAGTCCACTTCAATATGATTCTCAAACTCAAGATTCAAAGTCAAAAGACCTGTACCTCCCACTGACTTAGTAAAGTTTTGTACAGAAAGTAAAAAGTCCCACATCTCACAGAATGCTTTAGCTATGGTCCATCTTCTGTTTAGATAAGTTTAGAAAGAAACCTTGGAAACCATAAGAACCTGTCCAAACTAGCCCAACCATTCAGATCAGATGCACATCCTTCAAGTTGTGTAGGGTACATATATATGTTTATTTTCAGTACCACAGAAATAGTACAGTGGTGCTATAATAGAGTTTTAGTTAGCTATGATCAGTGGTGACTGGCAGCTTTCACATCGATGGGGCATTGAATCTGTTTTACATTTTAGTTCAAAATTTAAGGCAGCTACCCAAAGTGCTGAGCCTATCCCCAGAGACTATGAGAAATTTGGACAGGTCCATTAAGTTTAAGAATAAAACCCAGAACAGACTGCCCCACTAATATGGGGGAACTGCCTCCTGCCACTGGATGCAACATAACTTTAGCTATAGCTACAAGAGAGGAATATCTGAATTACCATCAGTGAGTTGCTACTAGCACAGGCAGCTGGGTGAGGCAGAAAGAGAAAGAGAGAGACGGAAACATAAAATTATATTAAGAGGTCTGAAGACCTCCACTGGACCTTGAATATCTTAGTTCTTCAGAAGTAAATGGAAAAGGCTTTACCTCTGCAATCAGTTTGGGCCTAATAAACCTTAGCATGTCTGCCTTTGCATCCTTTATTTCTACAGCCATATTGGGCTAGCTAGAGATAAATATTTAAAATTATTCAATCAGTGTCATAGTCCCAAAAACCATCTCAAGCTCTGATGCAGTCAGTTGCACAATACATGTGGAAATAAAGTCAGGTTCATTTGAAGTTCTCATAGTGTTTCCCCTATGAGTCTGGGCTAATTATTCTTACCTTATGATGTCATAGCCCCATAATCAATAAAGATGTATGTAAATTTTACTCCTTTTGTCTGCTCCATCTGCTTGAAGGCTTCCTTGCTTCTAGTCTTAAACCTCCTGTGCAATTAATGGAAGTCCAGCTGTTGCCTCCCAGGTGGGTTTCAGCCCTCTGCTGTTTTGCCTGATAAATTATTAGTTAGATAAAATCTCATACCTGAAAGTAGTATGAAGGGATGAAGGACTTCACATTTCTTCAGAAGTGATCTTGTTTATCTTTCACAATAAGAGTGGACTTCTAAGCTTTTATTCTCAGAATTAAGTTTCTCTGACTTCAGTGAGATTAATTTTTTCTAATGAAATTGGAAACCTAAATTACAGAAAACCAAAACTGTAACACAGTCATTTGATGCTTTGCAAGATTAAAATTTGTAGTATACACTCTGGTCAAAACTGACAAGAAATGTTTGAACATTTGATCTTTGACTTATGTAGTCAAAGTAGAAAGGGATTAGCACATTTCAGTGCCTATTTTACCTACTGGAAATTAATTCATAATTAATTTCAGAGCAGTTGTATAAGATGACTTCATGTCAAAACATTAGACAACTGCTTTTTTCTGTCTTCTCTACTTTCATGCAGAAAATATCATAATAGGAGCTAATACTACATACAAAATTTAGATCATGGATTCCCATAAAGATGTTCTGATGACTTGAGTGTCAAAGCTAATCCTTTAATACCAAGTGGAGGTGAAGGTGGGCCTCCATGTACTGTTGGATTGTAACTCCCATAATCCCTAACATTTGTGGACTGCTCTTTCCCTCATTGTTTTTAAATTCTAGTTGAAAACTTTCTTGTTTTCCAAAGTTTTTAGAGTTTTATTTTAATATTGCTTTATTATCTTGTATACTTTTATGATATGTATTAGCCACTACACTTTATTTATATTGGATATTTTTGTATTACAGTGCGCCCTCACCTTATGCAGGGGATCCACTCCC
>NW_024810143.1:0-2987 GCF_019175285.1 Sceloporus undulatus | reverse complement strand
GCAATTTACTATCTTACCAACTATGGGTCATTTCAGCCAGGCCAGCAGGAGAGAGGACAGACCAGAGGAAGTGTTTCCATGAGACGTATGCTGGCCTGGCTGAAATGACCCATAGTTGGTAAGATAGTAAATTGCTTCCTGAAGAGCCCAGTGTCTGGCTTTGCTTTATATCTCCTCGCATGTCTCCAGGAAGTGAGACATTTTCCTCCAGGTTGTCCATGTAAGGTCACATGCAGCCTCTGGAGTTGTTTTTCTGGCCCAGCTCTCTCTCTCTCTCTCTCTCTCTCTCTCTCTCTCTCTCTCTCACACACACACACACATACGAGCCATAAAAACACACACCATCCCCAGGAGCATGTTGTACAATTTTGGCACACTACCTCAAACTGTTTTGGGTCCAAGAAAGCCCTTTAGTTAATAAAGGGAACTGGAAAGTGATTTCCAGTTCATTTTTTTGGATAACAGAAGACCTTTCCTGGATTAACAATACCCTATGTGGATTTTCCACACATGGCTTCAGTGCATGAAGTAGGCCATCGGAACTACTTTGTTGTTAGAATTCAGAGACATAGCCATGTCAGTTTGGAAAATCAGTATATAAAGGAATCTTGTAGCACCTTTAAAACTAACTGAAAGAGAGAAGTTGGTAGCATGAGCTTTCATAGGCTTGCATCTACTTCCTCAGATGCATGAAAAGGAAGCATATGAAAATGTAGGTTCAATCATGGCTCTGAGTTTGCTAGAATAGAGCTGTTTATATTTTCTTGGAGGTCTCTCATTCATGAAGACATCAAGCCATCTTGAAAGCATATAACAGCATCTTAGGCCCAAAACAGATGCACCAAATAAAGCAACTTCCAGCCACTTCAAGAGCATGGTGTTTAGTGTATCCCCCCAAGTGGTTGGAAGCCACACAGATTCCATGCTGAGGCATCAAGAGGCACGCCAAGATGGAGATGATTAAATCCACTCATTCATGACCATGGCAGTTGCCCACTTCATGAGCAGGCCATGTGGTTACCACAGTCCTGGCACAATCAGAACCAGAGCAGCCAGAGGCTGCTGCTTCCGGGTGTCTGCTTTGGCCCTTGGTTGCTATCTATTGTTCAAGAAGGGTAAAAATACAAAAAATAAAAATCAATTTGAGAGCATAGGTGATTAGTATCAAACAGATTTTCCGAAAATCTAGTTTTGTTTCAGGATAAAAATATATTATTTTATTGTTACTTAACAAATGAAATTAAAATACAGGGAAATCTGTGTGATTCTGATTATTTCTTAATCAGTGATCAATATGTTAACTTTTTTTTTTTTGCAAAGTAAAATACCAAAACTACAAATGCTTACTGAAAGTTTTGGCATCTTTCTAATTTTTCACATATAAAATTTATTAAAGGTTTGTGAAAATGGTTTGTGTTTGCTTTGAAAAATATAGTAAGATAAATCAAAAGGATCTGGGGACAGCCAATCCAACTGATTTTAAAAAAAACACCCTTAAATTAAAAATAATAAACTAGAGGACATTATAACTACAAGAAATAATAATAATAATAATAATAATAATAATAATAATAATATATGATATTATTTCTCCAGATGTGTCTCAGCAGTTACCTCACTGCTTTTTAGCCAAATAACTCAGGCGGGGTAAATACTACTTGTAAAGTAAATTTATCCAACACTCTTTAATAGTATACTGTTATTTTTCTGTTCCTCATCAGTTACTACCATTTGCAAATTTGTTCCTCACACACACACTTTAAAAAGCCAGGGCATACTGGATATTTATGGGGAGGTAAATATGTGAAGTGAGTCCCTTGAAATTTTATGTGAGAAGAAGATAAGTTTGCCGAATTAATTTAATTTTCATGTCACATTAATGTTTGGAAGGGAAGTAAAATAAAGAACTTGCATAACCTGGTATCATAGGTATGGATTGTTTCACTCATGATCTTTATTTTATTTATTTTATTTAGGTATTTATATCCTGCCCTTCAGCCCTAATGGCTCTCAGGGCGGCTTACAATTATTATTTTTAATCAGACAGTTCCCTGCCCTCAGGCTTACAATCTAAAAGACACGACACAAAAGGAGAAGGGAATGGTGGAGGGAAAGGGGATGAGGTCCAGTGGTTGCCAAGATATTGCATGGCTTATTGACATGTAGGTCCTTTAACCTAAAAAGTCCTACATTTTCCCATAAGGAGAATTGACTCAATTTATCTTCATTAATAAATAATGTATGGTTTAAGAAATGAATCAATGCAAAATTGTCATTGCTTTCATTCATTTTGTACCACAGAAACCTTCATGAACACTTTCCATGGGCACCTTTAACTTTTTTTCCAGAAATTAGCTTGATAATATACTACTAGAAAGTCAGTGACTGGTTGAATTAAAACCTGTACCTAATATTAATATTTATGATGTAGCTTAGTGCTATTCTCAACAGTGAAGGAAGCTACAGGGGTCTTTCATGGCTCATTTGCTTTTTCTTTGCTGGCTATGTAATAAGATTCTCCAGTGACAAGAAAAAAAAAATACATAATGAAACATAATGAAATACTCTAGTTTGGTGTCTTTTCACTTTTATTTTATATTAAAGGAATGTGTGCTTAAATTCCAAGCCTACTCTCCAAGCTACAGTAAACTAAAAATGTTAATTTTGCAGAATTGCTTTTTTAAAAAGATAAAACAAAAGAAGTATAATGTCCAAAACTGAGCCTGAGAACTAGATCTCAGTGGATCTAAAATAGCAATAATTTGAACCACAGGTTCAAAACAGTGTAAGTAAAATCTCTGTGACCTTTGAAAGATCTGAACATAATTGCAGCATACTAGTAAATCTGAAGCCAAAAAACAAATATTTAAATAATTTGCCATCACTATGCTTTTAGAGCACACATGGTTGCTATTCTTAGAATGCTCTTGCCAGCTGAAGTTCATGAAGGTAAATCCATTGGGACCAGATGCATTTACCTTTAACTA
>NW_024810142.1:0-2987 GCF_019175285.1 Sceloporus undulatus | reverse complement strand
TAACCATAATACTGTACTAACCCTAACCATAACACTAACCCTAATCTTGACCCTAACCCTCAATGCAACCCTGACCCTAACCCTGATATTAACTCTAACCTAAAGCCTGACCCTGACCAAAATCCTGACCATAAATATAACACTAACACTAACTCAACTCTGATCCTGATGCTGACCCTAATCCTGATCCTAACCCTAAACTGAACCTAACCCTGACCCTGATCTTAACCTTGACCCCAACCCTTATCTGATCCTGACCCTGATCCTAACTCTAATCTTAACCCTGCTCCTAAACCTGACCCTTATCCTAACCATGACCTTCACCCTAACCTTAAACCCAACCCTGCTCCTAACTCTAACCCTGACCCTAACAGCTACAGCACTAACACACCGCTCTGCTTGAAGAAGAACAACAGTATATTCATGCCCAAAATATCTGTTTTGGTGAAGCCTCAGCCCCAGATTTCAGCCTTGCCTGTTAGGCACAGACATTGGGGTCCCTACATTGAACTCACCTGCTGAAGACAGGTGGCTTACAAAACCCCCCTCAGATGGGTGAGAACAACTTACTCTGTTCTCCAGAAAGCCTATCCAGGGGTAGCCGTGAGCTGGCCATGTAGTGAGTACAATAACATCCAAAATCCACCAAACAGGGAGGCCTTGTCCCTGTGTGGCAACCCAAAATGCACGTTGCAAGCTTTCAATTTGATGCATTTTCTGCATTTTGTTGGCCCCATAAAGGTCTCCCTGTTTAGTAGATTTCTGTTGTTGTTGTTGGAGATACTGTACTTTTCATTACTGTTCTGTGGGTTGTGGGATGTTGTTGTATTTTTCATTGCTGTTAATGGTATGTTTTAAATTGTTTATCACACTTGTGACAGTTTAATTACTTTTTATTGCTTGTTGCTGTGTGCCTTCAAGTCGTTTCCAACTTATGGAGACCCTCAGGTGAAACTTTCATGGGGTTTTCTTGGCAAGTTTCTTCGGAGAGGGTTTGCCATTGCCATCTTCTGAGGCTGAGAGAGTGTGACTTCTTGCCCAAAGTCACTCAGTGTATTTATATGGCCGAGCTGGGATCACTTTATTGAGAGCTTAATCACATAATCTTAATGCACAACTTTTCCATATTTTAGCAATGTGGCACTTTTTTGGGATTTTTCTCAGTTGCCCCGAGTCCCTTTTTTAAAAAATGGAATTGTGATATTTATACCTACAGCGACAGCAACAATCATAATAGATTTCCTGCAAAGTCCTTCGCCTCCCATGCCCACGTCTCGGCTTCCTGGTTGGCAGATGCGTAGCTGCTAAAATTAAATTTCATTCTTGGAATGAAAGCAGAGCCAGGAAAACAAGAGGAGAGCTGGGCCAGCGCATGACCGGCCATGTGATGGTCTCACACCCACCCTGAACTGCCGCTTGGCATGGCAAATGGCATAATCTGGGCCTGAACTGACTGCCAGGACACCCGGGACTTGACAACAACAACATGGACCCTGGGGGTAAACAAGCCCCCACCGACCCACCCAATGCCACAGATAGAGTGGATTGTGCTTTTGCAGAACTAAGCACTTCTGTTTCTGCTTTTGCATGTCGCTGCCTGCCTTTGCAATGGTCATCTGCCTCCAGAGGCCATAGAAGATGCCCCTGCAGGAGAAGTACCTGGATGGGTCAGAACCAAGGGCTTGCTGCCTCCCAGGTGCCCACCTGCCCGCTTTGAAGGTGCTTTTGCAAACTGCTGCCCTAGTACTGAGGGGCTGGGTAAGATGACCCTTGGGATCTCCTTCCAATGCAAGGGTTCTTCCACTTCCAATGCTTCCTGCATCCAATTTGGACCAACATCCCACCTGTGACCATGTGCGCACTGGTGTGATTGGTGGCTTTGAGTCTTCTCTCACACACAGCAACAAACTTATAGACACATCCAGGCATACAGTGTGGTGGAGTGGTTTGAGCATTGGACTATGGCCCTGGAGACCAGGGTTTGAATTCTGGCTCAGCCATGGAAATCTACAGGGTCAAGGTGCATTATTATTTCCATTGGGTGTGTGTGTATGCAGCCATGCACCTAAAAGAGAGCCAGCATGGTGTAGTGCTTTGAGAGTTGGCTAGTGCTCTGGAGACCAGGGTTCTAAACCTGCCTTGGCCATGATCTTTGACAAGTCACACTTTCTCAGCCCCAAAGGACAGCAAGGGCAAACCTCCTTTGAAGAAACCAGTCACGCAAACCCCATGATAGGTTTGCCTTGAAGCAGCCATATGTCAACTCAAGTGGAAATGACTGGAAGGCACACAACCGACAACAATAAAGGAATACATCTGCACCTGACAAAAAACTCTTGCAAAGTGGATTGGAATCCATGACCAATTGCAATAAGCCCTTTGCATGTCAGGAGGTGATACCCAACTGCCATCTATCCCTTGTTTGCATTTTGCCACCTAAAGGTGTGTTTGTGTTTGTGTGTCTCTTTTGTGATGCTGTCCCTTCCCTGGTTGGGAAATCCCAGCTTCTGCAGAACCTCATCCTTAATAGAATAAATGCCACATTTCCCCCTGAACCCAGGACAGTCTCTGGCGTCCGATGCCTGCATGGTCTTCAAGCGCCCCCTGGTGGAGAACCAGGGCAGGCAGCCCTGGCCACCCCATTCATCCACACTCACAGTCACAACAATCAGAAGCAGGCAGAGGTAGCTGTGTTGGCCTTTAACAAATCCAAACAAAATCCATCAGGGATACCTTTATTGGCCAACCGAAATGCACAATATGCTTGTTGCAAGCTTTCAAAGCTCCATGGGCTTCTTCTTCATCAGGCAAGATGTTATAAACCAAACAGGAGGGGGGGAAACAGTTGGCGATGTTAGCCAGATATATGCCTCTGCAAGTAGTTTCAGCCCTTAGTGAAGATGGTCTGCTGGGGAGGAGATCTTTTGCAGGCAGGCTCCACTTCCTTCTGGCCATGCAAATGGGGAGATGTTCAAAGTCCAGGAAAT
>NW_024810141.1:2298-2988 GCF_019175285.1 Sceloporus undulatus | reverse complement strand
GAACAGAAAGGTCAGTAGAAAGGTGATGAATGAGAGTTGCAGGATAATTTCCCAGCAGAGAAGGAGCCGAGCCTCCTTGATATTGGGTTACTCCGCCTCTTGGCACCTGGTAGGCAGGGAGATAAAAAACAAAGGCCAGGGGCCGCCCCCCGCCTCCATGGGCGGAGTGACCCCTTGTATCTCCAGTCTGCTTCCTGCCTCGCTCCTGCTAGGACGCATCTTCTTCAGCTTCTACCTATCTCCAAATTTGGCTCTCCCCTGGCTCACCTGGCTCTTTCTCCCTACCTTTTTCCCTACCTTTTAAAAAAAAAAAAAAAAAATTTCCTATCCTCCCTTCTCCTTACCTCTCCCCCACTCTCCAACCTACCTTCAGTGATGGACCTTGCTAGGGAGGACAGCCCTCAGGGAGAGCCGCCTTCCACCCTACCCGGGCCAGCCCCGGCTTTGCCGGCTGCAGGCCCTGGGTCTTCGCCCTCGGAGGGACCGGTGGAAGGGCGGCAGCAGCCGGCAGAGGGGACCCCCCCTCCCTTCGGCTGCAGAGGCCGCGGCCTCCCAAACGACCCGGCTAGGGTCCGTTCAGGGAGAGCCCATCCCCGTCGACTCTGATGACCTGGAGGACAGCGTGAGTAACCCCCCATCCCCTGGGACGGTGCGGTGGCTCAGGTCCTTTATCCGCCGGGAGGCCCCTTC
>NW_024810141.1:0-2198 GCF_019175285.1 Sceloporus undulatus | reverse complement strand
CCTATCCTCCCTTCTCCCTCCTCTCCTTTTTTCTCCAACCCTTCTTCAGGGATGGATCTAGCTAGGGAAGACAGCCCTCAGGGAGAGCCGGCTTCCACCCTACCTGGGCCAGCCCCGGCTTTGCCGGCTGCGGGCCCTGGGTCTTCGTCCTCGGAGGGACCGGTGGAAGGGCGGCAGCAGCCGGCAGAGGGGACCCCCCTCCCTTCGGCTGCAGAGGCCGCGGCCTCCCAAACGACCCGGCTAGGGTCTGTGCAGGGAGAGCCCATCTCCGTCGACTCGGAGGACCCGGAGGACAGCGTGAGTAACCCCCCATCCCCTGGGACGGTGCGGTGGCTCAGGTCCTTTATCCGCCGGGAGGCCCCTTCCTTAGCCAGGGCTCACCGGACGGAGACCGACCCCACAGGGTTGCGCCCCTTAGGACCCGGCGCTCCGAGCTGGGGCGGGGGATTTTTCCCGGGGGGAGGGCCCCTCTGGATGTGGCCAGGCTCCTTTCCCCCCTTCGGCCCCCCATCGGGCGGCGGTTTCCCACTCCTCCCCGGCGGCCCCCGTTCCGCGGAGCCGTCTTCTGGGGGCCGCCATCTTGGCGAGGCCCACGTGCAGGGCCGCATGGCCCAGCATGGGGGCCGCCATCTTGGGGCGGACCCGGAAGTCCACCAGGAAGTCCGCGGGCTGGCCCACGGGGGCCGCCATCTTGGGACAGACCCGGAAGTCCGCCAGGGGGACCACGTGGTACTCCCTGGGGGCCGCCATCTTGGGGCGGACCCGGAAGTCCGCCGGCGTGACCATGGGGGCCGCCATATTGTAAGCGACCCGGAAGTCCGCCAAACCGGCCGCACGGTCCACCATGGGGGCCGCCATGTTGGGGCGAACCCAGAAGCCCGCCAGCTGGGCCAACCAGACTCAGTCGGCTCCCAGCCACTCCAAGAAGGGGGCGATAGACCCCCCGCCCACCAGGACCCCTCCCAGTCCGCCAGTCATCCACGGGGCAACAAAAGAAGAGCTTCCCCCATTATCCCCGACAGGAGGGCCAGGACTTCCAGTGAGGGTTCTGGGGGCCGCTGGGACCCGGTCTCATCTGGCTCTAGGCCAGATGAGGCCAGCGACTCCTGCTCGGGGTCCGAATCAGAGCAGTCTTATCGCCCCCCTGCCAAGAGGGCCACACATGCTAGAGCCACCTCTAAGCCCTTACGCCCTCGCTCCTCCCATTCCTCCGAGGAGGAGTCCTCAGGGAATCCCCTCGATTTTTCTAACTCTGAACCTGAGGAGGGCGAGCTGTCCCTTGATGAAGGCGACAGCACCAAGGACACTACCTTGTCCTCTAGGTTGCTGAGGCCAGAGGATTATGCCCCACTCATAAAAAAGACTACAAAAACGTTGGGCATCAGCCTGCCTTCTAGTCAGCCACCCCCTCTCGAGTCAGATCTGCCCAGGGTTAGTGAGGACCTGTTTCCAGTCACAGCCCCCTCGGTCCAAGAGATCCCATGTCCCTCTAATATCATGCAAATTATTAAGGACGAATGGAATAGCCCCGCAGCTAACAGACCCTCTCACAGTGTTATCAGAAAACACTATATTCTTCAGCCTACGGTCATGGACAGGCTCAAGATTCCCACAGTTGATGCGCCGGTGTCCGCCCTTGTCTCTTCAGCTGTCTTCAGCAGAGATGGCGAAGATACCCTCAGAAACCAGGAGGATAGAAGGGCTGAGGGCGCCCTCAAAAGGGCCCACGAGGCCATGTCTATAGCTATTAGGGCCGATACCACTGTCTCCATGGTCATGCGAGCCAATCTCCAATGGTCTCGGGACCTCCTTGATCTCCTCCCCGATGCAGATACCAGGGTTAGACAGACAATCAATAAGATCATTAAGGCATCAGCCTTTGCAGCAGATGGCACCCTCGATGCCATTCAACAAACCGCTAGAGCTCAGGCGGCAACCGTGGCGGTCAGACGCCAACTTTGGCTTAAAAATTGGAATGTGGACACTAAGTCCAAACAAAACTTAGCCTTTACCCCTTTCCTGGGTTCTAAGCTTTTTGGGGAATCCTTAGAACCTGTGTTGATCGAGGGAAAGGACAAGAAAAAGGCACTGCCTTCAGCCAAGAAAAAAGAGGATAGGAGACAGTTCAGGAATCGCTCTACCTATCATTCCTCTAGGCCCTTTTATCCTGCTAGCTCCAACTCTAACTCCTTTCGAGC
>NW_024810140.1:0-2988 GCF_019175285.1 Sceloporus undulatus | reverse complement strand
AAGAGTAATTGTCTCATTCTACATCCAAGCAGTAAATTACATTATTAAAAACAATGGGTTTATTCCCCTCTCCCAATCTCTGTACAGTGCTTAACATAATGGGGAATGAAGGCTGAAATCCCTAAAAAGCCTTCAACATAAAGTGTCTGGTAATATTTAACCACCAAGGCCAGAAGTTCTGTTTTGCAGGATGGGGATGAAGAAACCTACAAATACAAATGCAAAATAAAAGCAAAGGATTTAACAGCACATTTGGGTTAGTGGAATTTTTATTTCAGACAGACTGTCTGGCCAGATAATCCTTGGGAGCAGGATACAAGCCTTCACAGAAGGAAAGAGATAAGAAGAAGAATGAAGCTGGAATTGGTTGCAGTCTTGGGAATTTACAGACGCCCCTGCCGCCATTAAATAAATATGAACCCCCACCCCATTAAATAAACGAGGAACTGACTTAAGCCTCATGCAGGTCCAGTAATATGGTGTATTCAGAGGAGAACCTGGCAGCGGAATAAAATCTGGCTTGCCTTTTAACGTGAACCAGATGACATCAGGCATGTTAACATTTCTATAACATTCCATCTTCACAGCCAAACAAGTTACAGACTGTTCCATTTTTTCCCTATCCCTGCATGCTCACCTGCTGCATCCAAAACTTCTTTGTCTATCCGGTCAGACAAGAGACAGAAGAGACCATCTTTGCCAGCAATGCCTGCTAACAACTCAGACTGGGGAATTGGTTCATCTGAATCCCACTGCTGGACACTGCAGCTGCAAATGAGAGAGGAAAGGCAAAATTAAACAAAGCCAGATCTTATGTTGAACTACGGGCCCCAGAATAGCCAAGCCATCATGGGTATCGGCCATGCTGGTTGGTGGATTTGGGAGTTGTAGCTCCCAAAATAACCTTTCAGAGTTCTGCATAAAAGATATCCTATGACAAGGCAAAATTACTGAAGGTAGGAAACTTACAAAATGCCAGATTAATCAACCAAATTTTAGCTGTCTGACTAGCCAAGGCCACGTCCAGTCAAAGAAAATATATGAGCAGGTCTGGGTTTTAAGGGCACAGGTGTGTAAATCTGAGAGCATTCTGTTCTTGGTGTGTTATACTGATAGGGAAGAAAAAAGAAAAACTGAACAGCAGTCATCATTTCTACCAACGAGTGACATGCCAAAGCTACTGCTATTTCAAAAAGATCAAGATACTGGAAATGTATTTGCATTTTTATTGTTTAAATGGCAATCAGTCATTCCCGCTTTAAATTACACATTCTGACCAGCTATGATAGTTTCTGAACACTGCTGTCCTGCTGTATCTGATGTGCCTCAAATACTCTACTCTCCACCTTGATTATCTCTACTCCTTTGGTCCCCATCCACATGGAGTTAGAATTATACCCTGCAACGATGCCCACCTGCCTCGCCAACCTTCCCTTGCCTGCTACTGCTCGTTTTGAGGAGACACATACTGGGAACCATTATGTGTACATATTGCTTCTGCTCATCTCAATCTTCACCCCAAGAGAAGCTATTGTGCTCATATACTCTCATTTGTACCCACCTCAGTGAGAAAGGTGCTGTGCCCATGCCTGCCAGGCTTTCGTTGCCTAAGTCAACCTAGCCTCTGGCTGATGCAGTCTGGCTGGAAAGAGAGATTGGCCACTGTGACCTCACATTGATGCTGCCCACCTGACATGGAAAGACACATTGGCCTCCATGCCCCACTCCTTTCGTTCGTGAGAAAGCTTATTTAAATCTCAGGCCAGGTGTCAATTTCTTATCTACTCTTCCCTTTCTCCAGTCTCCTCAAATGTAATTTCCCTCTTTCCTGAGGCAGGCAACTGTGTGCACAAATGCTTTCTAGGACATGCAGTAACCACTACTATCTTTGCCAGAGGCCAGTGATATGTCTACTCTGTGCTACATTTCTCCCAACTGCCTACTAGACATTTCTTTAAAGCAGTGGTGGGCAACCTGTGCCCCTCCTGAAGCTATTAGATTGCAATTCCCAGCAGCTTTGGTCAGCCTTGCCAATGATAAGGGATAATGCAAACTGCAGACCAACAATATCTGGAAAGCCAAAAGATGCTCATCTATACATTGAGGGATGGGAGCTGCCAAAGGTAAACAGCCACTGTTCAGGGATGTGACAACCTTAGAGCACTCACCTGGGAAAGAATAAAGGCATTTCCAAAGAAAGCAATGGAAAATTAACTTTATAAAATAGAAACATTATTTCCTGCACACCCCTAATATATAGTGTCCTAATGAAAGCCAGTGTGGTGCAGTGGTTTTGAGAACTGGACTATGACACTGGAGAACAGGGTTCAAATCCCCGCCCAGCCATGAAACCCACTGGGGGACCCTGGATAAGTCAACTCTCTCAGCCTCAGAAGATGGCAATGGCAAACCCCCCAGCACTGAAGAAACGTGCCAAGAAAACCATTTGATAGGTTTGCCTTAGGGTCACCATAAGTCAGAAATGACTTGAAAGAACACGACAACAATGAAACAATGGATATTTTGGAAATATATTATAATTTATTTTCTGGTATCACAATCTTGCAACCATCCAGGCTAATCAATACGTACAAGAGGTGTTTGGGTTCCTACCTCTACCTCTATTTCTACCTTTACAAATCTGCTCACCAAATAAATTTCGCCGGGTTCTAAATTTGGTGTGAAATAAGCACCTTCTCCTGAATTCTTCACAATTTCTATATAATTTGGAGAGGAGTCTAGAGTGTGTGTGTGTGTGTGTGTGTGTGTGTGTGTGGCTATACATTCTGGCCAGCACAGGAACATGCTAAAAGATCTGTGGTCTCATCCCTGTTGACATAGTGAGTGGATGTATGAAGACCTGCCACAAGATCACGCTGTAATATACCGACTAGTTTCTCTCTCCTTCAGGTAGACAGCATCAGCAAGAAGTCACAATGGTCAGTCTCTCTCCTTCAGCAATGGTCAGTCTCCCTCCTTCAGCCAGGC
>NW_024810139.1:0-2988 GCF_019175285.1 Sceloporus undulatus | reverse complement strand
TTTTTTTTGTTTGTTTCAAAATATTCCCATTATCACGAAGGATGAGATATTTGAGGGGTGGAATAAAGACATATCTAAGTTCATTTGGCAAAACAAAAAACCTAGAATAAAATTTAAAATCCTACAGGACAGAACTGAAAAAGATGGTTTAGGCCTTCCTAATTTAAAATGGTATTTCTATGCATGTGTTTTGGATTGGATGATGGATTGGTTTAAACTTGAAAATAGCAGAAATTTAACGGCGGAAAGTTTTGGATTGAAATTTGGATTCCATGCTTATCTATTCTATGATAAGAGTAAAGTAGATAGAGAGTTTAATAATCATTTCATTCGTAAAACCTTGTTGTGTATTTGGTTGAAGTATAAAGTAAAATGTTCCCAAAAGTTCCTCTTTGGGCACCTCAAGGAGAAGCCTTTTTGAGGAGAAAAGTTTATTGCGAAAATAAATGGATCCAATATAATGACATAATCAAGCTAGAACATGGAGAGCAAAAATTAAAAACAAAGAAGAAATATCTAGGGAGGGCTTCTCATGTAATTGGTTTGCATACAGACAATTGGTTGAAAAGTTTAAAATGGATAAAAAGTTAATTGGCATAGCAACAAGTATTCCGGAATTAGAAAAGATGGTTAAGGAAGAATAAAAAATAAAAATGATATCTGAGGCGGGATACAGACCTCCGCTTTGTGGCGGTCTCCTGCCGGCGCCATTTGCTCTGTGCGGGAGCTGCAGCAGCCAAACCGCGCGGCTCCCGCGCGGAGCAAAAAAGAAGCTCCATTTCGGAGCTTCTTTTTGCGACGCCTCTATGACATCGCGAGGTGCCGCTGGCGCATTCGCGACGTCATAGGCGCCGCGACACGTCTGGACGCTATGCGTCCAGTACGTAAAGATGGCGGTGCCCATGTGGAAGGGGCGCCGCCATCTTGTATGTATTCTATACGTACTAGGGTTAGGGGGGTGCGGAAGCACCGCCCCTTCCTAACCCTAGTACGTATAGAATACGTACTATATGGCGGTTTGTATCCCGCCTAAATTTTATAATCTGGTTTTGAAATGGGAAATAGAAAAGGAGGTAGTTAAAGATTTTATGATTCAATGGGCAAAGGATTTGAACCAAAATATTATGATGGAACTGTGGGAAAAGACATGGCGAAGGAGGATTAAATATACAAACAATGCAGAAATTAAGGAAAATTATTATAAGTCAATGTATAGATGGTATTTGACACACCATAAATTAGCTAAAATGTATAAAGGTATTAAAGGAATTTGTTGGAAATGTACTACAGAATTAGGAACATATAAGCATATATGGTGGACATGTGAAAAGGCGGAAAAAATTGGAAAATGATTCATGGGGAAATGAAAAAAATATTTAATTTTAATATTCACGTGGACCCTAAGATGTATCTTTTGAATATAGTAGAACAACAGGACTTGGAGAGTCAGCATAGTAAATTGATATTTTTGGCAATTACAGCGGCCAGGATTGTATACGCAAGACATTGGAAATCAGAAGAAATTCCGTCCTTAGAAGAATGGAAACTAAAACTCTATGATATCTATGAAATGGATAAATTATCGTTCCTCTCGAAAAATAAGACATTACTGTAGTAAATTTTTACAAAGAATGGAAGGTTTGGACAACATATGTTGAAATGGAAGGGAAAGAAACTAGATATATAGTGATGCTGGAGTAATAGCAGGATATAAACGGTCAAATATAAAGGTCAGTTGGGTAGGTTTAGGAAAATAAAAGTAAACTATATAATGTAAAGATAGATGAAAGATAAAAATTTTGAAAGTAATATCTGTTTTATGTTTTCTGCTAGAATTAATCCTGGAGAATAGAATATAGGTATTAAGGTAGAAGGATATGATAAATATGTTAAATACAGTAAACCAGATAAGGCTTAACAGTTGGGTATGTTTGAAATAAAGATTAATATTCTGAGGATATGATGTTTAACATTACTAAGAGTTAGTAATTAGTCAACAGAGATTTTATTTGCGAATTATTGAGCAGCGGAGGAAGTTATGTTACTTGTAGTTTGTATTATGTATATACTTTGTATTCTACGTTTGTACATTATACGTTTTTTAATGGATAAAAAAAAAACAAGTAGAAGAAATTCAGTCAAGTTTCCTTGGGAAATTACTGGACTTACGTGCTTCCAAGGCAGCTATCTACCTTGAATCACATATTAGATCAGTTGAATATAAGGCTTGGATTAATGCCCCAAAATGGTGGTTATGAGTACATTTTCTGTCACTGCCTGGAAGCTACTTCTTTCTAATGCTTTCCGACTGTTTTTACCAGTCAGAGAATGAAGATGAGGAAGAGGATTTCCAGGTTGGATTTTTTGGCTGAAACTCTAGGCAGCTATGGGTTACAGAAACCAAAGATGAGTTGACCTAGACTTGAAACAAATGAGATCTATGGCGAGAGACCCTTGCTCTTGATTACAGTGTGCCTGCGCCATATGCTGGCTTGCTGTATGTGGATTTGAGTTTATGCGTATGGCAACCTGTGGAGGACAACTGGCGTGGGTGCCACCGGCGCACAGAAATGCACCACCATAGCAAATAAAGGGATTTAACCTTACACAGTTTTTCCCATACTTGGGGAGGTCTGCGTATAGGAAGGGGCCACTGTACTTTACAATAACCCCTCATAATATGGGATATTTACAGTTTCATATCTCTATTTATGTCCTATCTCTATACACAGAAGAGCATTTACTTTTGCCTGTTTCAATGTCTTACCATCAGCATTATTAGAAGGTGGACTTAATAAGAGTCCCATCTAATGAATGAAAATGTCTGCATGGAGGTACTGGAAACAGTTGAACACGTTGTCCTGCACTAAATGCATTTGAGGAAGCAGATTGAAGTCTACGAAATCTCATACTGCCAACTTTTTTCAGTTAGTCTCAAAAGTGCAGCCTCCAAGCTGCAGCTGGCTCTTTAAGAGAGGCGGCGACCAG
>NW_024810138.1:0-2989 GCF_019175285.1 Sceloporus undulatus | reverse complement strand
AAAACATTTGTTGAATATCTGCCATCATAGCAACGGCTTCTTTTCTGAAACGCATCAAAACTCCCACAAGGTTGTTAAGTAAATCTGGTCCCGTTAACAAAACCTTGTTGAGAGAAACTGCTTTGAAAGGAGCACTGGAATCAAACACCACACGAACTTGAGTTGGTTTTTGAGGGTGATATATTCCAAAAAAGGGCAAGTACCAACATTCTTTGTGATCTTGTAAAGGTGGTGTCTCCTCTGCGTGACCCTTACTGATCATCCCATTTATAAAGTAAATTATGTGATTTTTAAACTGTGGCTTTTTGGCCATACTGTTTTGTAGGCTATGTAAGCGTTGTAGAGCTGCTTCTCGGTTGTTGGGTAACCTCTGCCTGAGTGTGCGGAAAGGCAATGGGGCAATCCAATTACCTTTGTCGTCTTGCTGGCAGTGTTGTTCCATGATGCTCAGGAACTGCTTGTCTTCAATGGATGGGGCGGATTGTTTATCACTGAACGTGGTCCGGAAGAGTGCAGGCTCGAAGTTAGCAGTGTCCAGTTGGTGTATACGGATATGAGTGGGACATTCTTCCAGCTGAGAGGGACGACCTTTGTCTACTAGTGTTGTCGCAAAAGTCTTTATCCTTGTTGGTATTCTTTTACGATTTAAACAAACTGAACCTATGATGGCCCAACCTAAAGACATCTCTTGAACGAAGGGTGCTCCCGCTGGGCCTGTCACTTGCCGCTTGATATGCAATAAATCTGGACAGTCTGTACCTATTAGTAATAGGATTTCTGCCTCAAGATCTAACTCTGGAATCTTGTGGGCTATTTGTTTTAAGTGTGGATAGTGAAGAGCAATTGCTTTGGTTGGAATCTGGTCCTTGTTCCTAGGGATGGACTTACACTCCATTAGAATAGGCAGCTCAAATCTTTTGCCATTGTGCAATGTTTCTACTGTGAAGCCTGAGGTACTCCTCCCCACCATAACTTGATTTCCTGTGCAAGTTGTCATGACATATTCTATCTCTTGAGTCTGAACATCAAAGAGGTCAAAGAATTCTGGAGCTGCTAGTGAAGTATCACTTTGTGTGTCTAAGACAATGTACATCTTCCTGGAGGCTTCAGGGTGCCCATTTGGGAACACCTTGGCCAGGCATATTGGATGGCATGATCGCACGTTACCTGGTTCTTGACACAGGGCTGTACAACTGGTACCTGCTGTCTTGACTTCTGAAGAAGTTATTGTCTCTGGTTGAGGTGTTGTTGGCTCAGCAGTTGTTTTTTCTTGCTTTTGTGGTGGTGTGGCTCGATGCAACGCCGTGTAGTGTCTAGTACTGTTGCATTCTAGACATTTTACCTTTTCATTGCAGTCTTTGGCTCTGTGCTCTTTAGATGTGCAGCATTTGAAGCACATCTCTTGTTCCTTTAACAAGGCAATGCGGTCATCATAAGGTTTTTTGCGAAATTCTTTACAGTCACTGATATGGTGCGGTGCCTTGTGTATTGGACACAAGGATTTAGTTATTGATTTGGAGTCCGCTGTAGACTTGGAGAATGAAGTCTCAGTTTTTTTGACTGAGATGATTTGCTTGGCTCTAGGTGCTTCAGATGGACTTTTTCAGTTTTGAGACCCTGGTAAAGATCAAAAAGCCCTGTCTGAGAGTCATTTCTCATATGAGCCATGGTGGCAACAAAGTTCACTAAGTGTGAGAAGGGTGGATATACTTGGCTGTGCTGTCTTTTATATTCAAAGACTTCCTGGCCCCACTTTTCTCTGAGGTGGAATGGGAGCTTTTTTATAATGTCTGCTTGTGACATATGTTGGTCTAAGGAAATGAGACCAGGTAACTGTGGATTGTTTTTAGCATTCTGTAGCTCTTGCAAAAGGTCTAAAAGGTCCCACAACTTCTTGCTGTCTCTTATTGTGAGCTGAGGGAAGTCCTTTAATCTAGATAAAAGAGAGGTCTCAATCTGAGCTGCACTTCCATATCTCTGGTCCAATCTGTCCCATGCAGCTTGTAAGGCTGCTGAAGGGTCTGCTATGTGAGCAGCATAAACTCTTTTTACCTGCTCTGAAGATGAAGGGCCGAGCCATGCCATTAGCAAAGTCAGTTCTTCCTTTACAGATAACCCCATATCTTCCATGGCTCTTTGGAAGATGGCTTTCCAGAGGATGTAGTCTTCAGGTTTTTCTGAGAATTTTTGAACACCTTTGTCTGTTAAGTCTCTCCTTGGGTTCCTTGTTATAGTCATGAAGTATGGATCTGGCACATTTTGCAAATGTGGCTTTGTGCTCAGTGAAGCATGGATTGGTTGCTGTTGGTAACCCAGGTTAGTAGGAACAGTGGTATTAACCGGGTATGTGACAGGTTCTCTTTGTCTGTTGAAGGACTGGCTCTGGTACGGCACTGAGGTTACTGCTGAGATCTGCACTAAAGGTGGTGCTTCTGCTGGCTGAACAATGGGTGCAGCAGCTGGCGTTAGAAGTGTCTTGGGCTGAAACTCCTTTGCCTTGACGTCTAGTTGTTGACCAGCTAAATAGGAAATCACCTTCTGTCTAGGGTCTTCTTCTCCTAGGTTAGACAGGTCAGATGCCAGCGATTTCTCTTTGAGACCTTGTTCCAAGATCTGAGCCTTTTCTTTTAGCTGTTCAGACTTTGCTATTTGTTCCAAGGTTTCCAATTCAGCTTTCATTCTAGCTTGCTCTATTTTGAGTTCTTGCTTTCTTTTGGAAAATTCTGCCTGTTTTGCAGCTGCTGCTGCCTCAGCCTTTGCTTGGAGAACTATCATCTCCAGCTCTGCTCCTACAGACCTTCGTGAGGAGCCACTACTACGGGAAGTGGTTTTGGAACTCCTGGTCTTGTGGGAATGCCGGGATGAAATCACTTCTGAAGATGCCAAGCTTGTTGCTTTGCTTGTTTGAGGCTTTATTTCTTTTTTTGAGCCTTTGGGAGAGATTGACAGTTTTTCCTCTGTTATGATGGCTGTCTTCATGTCTTCTTGC
>NW_024810137.1:0-2989 GCF_019175285.1 Sceloporus undulatus | reverse complement strand
AATCCCTGGCTACCTGCTTTGAATTTGCTAGAAACTTCAAAGAGGAAAGATACTTGTACTTGATCTAAGACTTAGGATGCATCTGCATTGTAGAAACATCACAGCTATTGCAGCGCCTGAGGAAGTGTCCAGCGTTCTGTCTACTCAGGTTTCTTGGGAATCAATTTCTCAGTTTCAGTTTCAACTGATAATGTGGACAAGTGTTGCCCTATTTCATTATTCTGTTTATTATTTGATGATAATTACCCTAAAGGCACCAGATCCTGTCTGATCTTGGAAGCTAAGCAGTATTGGTTCCGGTTAATATTTGGATTGGAGACCAACAATGACTACAAGGTGCTTTAGGCAATATTTAAGATGAAGGAATGGCCAAACCACCTCTGAGTGTTCCTTGCCTAAGAAAACCCTATGAAATTCATGGGGTTGCCATAAGTAAACAGGCTACTTGAACGCACATGTATGCGCACACATTGCTTTAAGGTAATTTATTAGCCACTTTCTATGAAAGTTAAATAACATAAATAAGAATATTAGATTTACTGTTATAAGAATATTAAATAACATAAAAAACAAAATATTATAGGGGAGGATGAACTTGACATACAAAGCAGAAGAATTAAATATCTTTCTTTCCCAAATATAACCTGGTACACGATGAACAATGAAGTTTGATTAAAGATTATTTAGCAATCGTAACCTTTTGAACTAGCTCAGATCTGGCAACTTAGATGAGATACTTTTCCATGATAATGGATATAATCATAATGATTAATGGCTATTTAGCAATCCTTATTTTTCTGGCTCATGAAAGCTAGTTGGCCACTAAGATGGATACCTCATCATTTTGATGGACATGAGCAGAATAATGATGATTAAGTAATCCTAACCTTTTGACCTGACAATACAGATAATGCTCACCACCACTATGGATACTTACATTTTTATCCCAGGCTATTTGATGGTACTTATCTGTAACGTGAGGAAATTGAGTCTGTGCTGAATGGATATTTGCTCAGGGGTTAAATTGTGAGAATACTTTGGATTTGATTGCACTAAATTTAACTACAGGGCAGTACAGACCGGCACTTTGTGCCAGCCTGTCCACAAACTAGGGCTGTGGTAGGGCGGAGCGTTCACATGCTCCCAAATCCTATCGCACATCCCGAGCGCCATCTTGGTGCACACCCATCCAGACAGCACATGCCATGATGACGTCCATTGTGTGCAGTGTCCAAACGCCCACGGCCCTTATGTCACCCCTTCTAGGGCACAAATAGGAGCCATGTTTCACAGCTTCTATTTGCACAGGGTTGGGGGTATGGCATGGCATGGCATGTGGCTTCCAAGGGTGACACTGAGCCACCCCTGAACAGGCTATTTGTACAGCCCCTATATTTGACACCACAAAAGACACTCTGAACAGCTTGGTGGCAAAAGGGGAAATTAAGCAATACTGAATTGCACTGCGAGAAAGGAACATTGTGGTGAAGCCTCTGGCTGCAGATTAAAGCCCCAAGTGACAAAATCTGGAAACCAAGTTCCTACTTATGTATGCCTTACTCAATGCATGTATGCCTTTTGATTTTTTTGATTTTTGCCACAATTCCATAATTACAGGATAACGTTAACATTATTTTTATTATATTGTTTTTTCCATATTTATGCAAACACAGAAAAAAAAAACCTCAAAAGGCATTGAGAAAAAACAACCATTCCCTCCTTGGGAATAGTGATGAGCAGGAGGAAGAGGAGGAGAATCAAGCTCCCTCATGCCACATGACTGCCATCATATTGTTACTGCCACAGAAGGGACCTAACACACTAGGGGGGCATAGCAGCAGTATTAGGAGCCATTGATGGGTTTTCCCCATTGATGGGAAAGTGCACTACAAAAACAAATAAAATGCAGAGCAGCAACAGGATACACACAATATTGTGTGATAAGTACTGACAAAATGCACTAATACCTTGCTTTAATTCTGATTTACTGCCTTGTGTGATAGCATTTTTTATGTTCTCACTTGTGTTGTTCTCTTAAATTGTGAATAGATTTAAGTCCCAGTTTTGGGTGGAGAGCAGGAAATTAATAAATGCAATACAGCAACAAGAACAACAGCAACAACTATAAAATATGTGATATTCAGTTAGGATTAGGGGGAAATATATGCTTAAAATCCTAGAGAGTCATTGCTGCTAGTCAGATTTGACAGAATTGTACTGGGAATTTTATCACAGCAGTTTGTTTTATTGCAACCATTGTATTAGTGAAGCAAATAGGAATATACCGTTTTGAAAACATTCAGTGCCACACTTCTTTGAAATCCAGTCCTTGGGCTGAAAACATTTCCCTACCCCTGTTGTAAAACATAAAGCCTTCTCAGATATAGATATATAGACATATATATCCACATTGACTAGTTCCACAATTGTCTTAATGCATTCATATTTTCTTCTTTGAGGAAGCCATTACCAGCAAATAATTTTCCTGCTATGAATTTAGCACACATGAATGGAGTTTCTAACCTTTGGGAGCTGCCTCAACAGGGTTTTTCTCCTTCAGCAGCAGCAACATCATTTTCACTTCACCCATATGTTTCTTAAACTTAATTAGCCATGCAAGAGGGAGGATAGCAAGTGTTATCCAGCCATGCCTGACTTAAATACGTGACCGAGATTTGACTTCACAAATCATTTCCAAAAATGATCTCCAGATAGAGGGAGCCACTATCAACAGAAGGGTTATACAGAGATGCACATCAACAGCACATTTGTCATCTTTGAGGTCTTTTGTGTACAGCTCACTGGAATTCATATAGGCAGGTTTGGATCCACAAGCTCCACTTAAATTTGAAATGTTTACTTTTTAGTTGTACATATTTTTGGACAACGCTTAAGAAACATACATGAAAACTGAAGAAGAGTAGCTGACACTGGCTGATGACCAGCACTAGTGCAAGGCATTTTGCTGCCCAAAGCAGAGCCAGAGGGC
>NW_024810136.1:0-2989 GCF_019175285.1 Sceloporus undulatus | reverse complement strand
TGAATAAAATTATATATATATATATATATATATATATATATATATATATATATATATAAAATACAGACTGGGTCCCTCCTTCCCTTCCTCTTAGACCTCCTAGGCTTTTTGTTCCACATAATAATAATAATAATAAGAATAATAATACTATAATGCAACTCGCACTTCAGCTGCCTTAACTGAAGAAAGAAGGGAAAGAATTAAGAGATAGAAAAAAAGGGTGAAGGAAAGGAAGAGTGAGCCTGAAGAAGTAAGTGTACAGTTCCTTAAATGTACAGTTCTTTAGCAGCCTTGCGTCCTTTCGGGGAGAAAGGCGGCATATAAGTGAGATGAAATGGAATTAATTATTAAATATCTCTTGTAGCTTCCAAAGTAGAAGCAGCAGCTGGCCCTTTATTTCCAAGGTCGAAGCAGCAACTTCTCACACTTAGCTGAGGAAAGAAGGGAAAGAGACAGAAAAAAGGGTGAAGGAAAGGAAGAGGGAGCCTGAAGAAGTGTACAGTTCCTTAAAATCAATGCTTAGTTCCTTAAGAGAAATATACAGTTCTTTAGCAGCCTTGGGTCCCTTCAGGAAGAAAGGCAGAAATAAATAAATGAAACAAACAAACAAACAAACAAACGAATATCTCTTACGGCTTCCAAGGTAGAAGCAGCAACCGGCCCCTTATTTCCAAGGTAGAAGTAGTAACTATAGAGCTGCAATCCCATACTCACTGATAAACCCATTTGAATGCAATGCGATTTACTTCCGACAGCAGTTAGTGTACCATCATCGTTGTTACATTTTTAGTGTGTGTGTGTGTGTGTGTGTGTGTGTGTGTGTGTGTATATATATATATATATTTGTGTGCCCCGTTTTCTCCCAGAAGGGACCCAAGGCGGCTCACAGATTTTTTAAAAAAAATGTAAAAACATTACCATAAAATTTCAATGCCAGTTAAATATTGTCTTTTAAAAAAACCACCACCACCGATATAAAAATATACAAAAGCTCAAAGGCACCACCAAAAAACCCACACCTAAAAAACCGAGAAAGCCCTAGTGGCATCTGTCTTACTGGTCAATTTTCTAGGCAAAAAAAATCCCCTCGGGGAAGTTTAGGGGCAATTGCAAAACAAATCGGAGGCACAAATGTTGGTTTATCCTCCAGAGGCCTTGGCTGGAGAGAGTTGCCCCTGCATTCATTATTTGCAGATGAGAGAAGAGAGAGAAAGCCGGGAGGAACATGATGCTCAGGGTTTGTTTGGTTTTTCCTTTCTTTCTATATTGCTTGGTGCTGTCCACAGATAACACTCATTGGCGACATTTGACCCTCTTCTTAATTCTCCTCCTTGCGATCTGAGAGGTCTTCTTCACATGATCCCTGTGGGTTTTAATGAGGAATATGGCACCATCACTTCCATCACTACTTCAATTTATTCACTCTTTCTAATGCGGATGAAGGCGGCAAAACTCAGCTGTGCACAAAGGATTATAATCCGGTTGAATTCCGGCAGAAATTACTTGGGAGTTGTGTCCTCTTTCGCTTTGCGGTCCAAAATTTCACTTTTCAACCTGCAGTCCTTATATTTGGAAGAAGTCGGGATATAAGAAAATAATAATAATAATAATAATAATAATAATAATAATAATACAAAGTGATCCGCCAATGTGTTCCGGGTAGTTATGCATAGTTTATAGCACAGTCCTGCGTGGCCACATCCTCACTGCAGAAATAATCCGGTTTGACATCACTTTAACTGCCCTGGCTCAATGCTATGGGATCCTCACAGTTTGTTGTGGCACCAGAGCTCTGTCTGACAGAGAAGGCAAAATGTCTCACAAAATCACGTGGAAGTCGTACAGCATCCACAACAAATAGTCCCTATTGAATGATTGGTGCCAGTTTCCCTTGATATTAAGGACAGAAGGAGGTCTGTGCAATGAAATCTCATTTTAGAACCGGATTATTTCTGCAGTGCGGATGCAGCCAGGGTATCTACAGTGTCGTTGTTGTTGCTGCTGCTGTTGTGTGCCTTCAAGTCGTTCCCAAAGTAAGGCGAACCTTTTACAGGGTTTCCTTGGCAGGATTTGTTCAGAGGAGGGTTGCCATTGCCTTCCCCTGAGGAGGCTGAGAGAGTGTGACTCTCCCTCCGTCAACCCATGGGCCTCATGGCAGTTCAACGCGTTTGAACCACTACATCACACTGGCTCTGCTGTTGCTGCTTCTTACTAATAGTCCAAAAAGGACTTCGTAGCGTTGAGAGATATCCTAAAGGTATCACTGAGCCCTTCGCTTTGGGGCCTTAGGAAAGGCCTTTGGCCACCTGAGGAGGAGGAGGAGGAGGAGGAGGAGGAGAATGTGTACCCCTTCCCTCCAAGGGCCAGGGAGAAAGATACGTTGGCTACCAAAACAGCACAGCCATTTGCTGCCCTTCTGGGTATGAAGCACTGGTTCCCTGCGGCTGCCATCTTGCTCTGTCTTCATCCCCACAAGAGGATGACTCCCTGGCACAAGGCGGAATGCCTCCTTTAACTTAGCCACGGGCAGATTTAGGACATGCTAACACTGTGCGTGTGCGTGTGCGTGTGCGTGTGTGTGTGTGTGTGTGTGTGTGTGTATATATATATATATGCCTCTTTCAATACATGTGTGTGTGTGTGTGTGTGTGTGTATACTGGTAGCAGTATACACACACACACACACACACACACACACACACTGTTTCTTAAATGTGCATGTCTGTGTGTGTATACTTATATATAAATATATATCGTAAAAGAGGTGCGCGCACACACACATATGTGAAAAAGGGGAGAAAGGGGGCAACTATTTATATAAACTGGTAGCATTTCTTAAATCTGCCCGTGAATATATTTAAAAATGTATTTAAAAGATACATATATCAGTCTGCTCAAGAGAGCGACCCAAGGTTACAGGTAATACTCAAGATTAAGCCTTCAGTCAAAGTGGAATAGGTATTTACTCAACCCACTTAAGGGAAGCCGT
>NW_024810135.1:0-2989 GCF_019175285.1 Sceloporus undulatus | reverse complement strand
AAGAAGGGGTCCCAACTCCTGAGAGCAGCCCCCAAGCAGCCCTCTCCTGCCTTCCCCCCAAATGCACCTGATGTGTTCCTGGGACAGCAACCAGGGCCTCCCCAGAAGATCCCAAAACCAGGACAGGTTTCATGCAGGAAAGCAGAGGAAGATCGGTTGCAAAAGACGTATCTGGCACATTTTTTGAAGGAGGAAGAAGGAGAGTATCTCAGATAACGCCTGCTCCCTTGTGGCTGAGGAAGACCTTTTGTCTTGAAACATCATCCATCAATTCCCAAAGACAGGGATAACAGCACTTTATTTAGTTACATATCATCTATTTTAGCATGTCATCTACAGCAGATATATTGGAGGCAGTTTGTGTCTTGTAATTGTTCCTTTTGTTGTTTGGTTGTACCCCATTCTAAATTATATGTATTGTCATTGTACTGAAGTCTTTGTGTACCTGTACTCACAATTGCCCTTGTTTATCTTATTTTTTGTAGAACTCATTCTGTATGACCTACATTAGTAGGTTATTCATAGTAATAAACTGAAATTAGTTTTTACATTATCATTGTTTAGATGTTATTCTGCATTACATCAGTATGTTATTCAGACTAAATAAATTGAAGCTGATTTGTGTACAGTATTGTAATTGTTCTTTGTACACATAATACATACATACATATTAGCAGACATAACTCCAGAGAATGTTAGCCTTTTGGATGCCAGAAGGTTCCTCTCATTCTTCAGAGCAAGAAGCAACACTTCAGCTGCCTTCTAGAAGATAAAGCAAAAAGGCTTCCAAAAGAACTGAAGCCTTGGGCAAGTCTCACTCTCTCAGCCTCAGAGGATGGCCATGGGAAACCCTCTCTGAAGAAACCTGACAAGAAAACCCCTTCAGAGACTCCCATAAGGTCAACATAAGACCTGGAAACAACTGGAAGGCAGACACCAAGAACAACATTGGGAAATAGGGGCAAGCCTTGCCTTGGGAAAGTGTAATGACTGGGCTCCAGTCAATGGAGGTCTTCTTCAGGCAGAAAAGGGAGGTTTATGCAAATACAGAATGACATCACTGCTACGGAAGGCTCTCTTGACCAATCAGAGAGCAAGATAAAGGTTCTTCTGGAAGCTTCCGTGAGAAGGAGATATAAAGCCTGAGAGACCAAGAGACAGTTGGGGGAATTGTGTCGGTTGGAGATCGAGAGAGAGAGTGAAAGAGCAGATCTTGGAAGTTAGTCTCAGAATTGGACGCTTAGGTCTATTTATTTGTTTTAAAAGCTTGCATGAATTGAATATTATATACTTACAATTATTGTACCTGCAAGACTCTTAATATCTTGTAGGACTTATATTTCAGTTATATTTTGTTATTTATAGTAAATATCTCCTTGGAGTATCTACTACTCAATGCTCCTTTTACACGTGTTTTGCCTCGGTTGATGCTTGGGAAGATCAGTAAAGAAGTAGAAATAAGGTTCCTTAACGGGTCCCAGTGAAGGTTAAGGGAAACCCTTTTATAATTCACTGTATGATGGCAGTGTGATTTGTGGAAGTTAAGGGTCTCCCGGGCTAAGAGCCATAATCTCTAAATGTCTAATTAACAATTTGTAATCCACTCTGATAGCCTTTTGGCTGAAGAGAGGTTATAAAACTATTATTATTATTATTATTATTATTATTATTATTACTATTATTATTCCAGGGCCGCAGTTTGGCTGCTTGGACCACCGGAGATCATCACAGAGAGTCAGTTGGAAAAGCCCATATCGCTCCAGAAAATAAAGGTACTTGAGGAGTTTGCACTCTACGTCTTTCTGTAATAATAGCTACAAAACTGATAATAGCATTTAGGACATTTAGTGTTTTCAAAACAAATATGGCAGATCTAAATGCTACTTTAACACTTCTTTCCATCTGCCAGCTTTGTGCTGGTTTTGGGGGAAATGAGAAAGTGTTGGGAGGGAGGGACTGCCAACAGAATTAGGAGATGCATTGCAGGCTATGGATAGTTTACGGCCAAGAAAGGTCCAAAACACATGGCAGCAATAGTCCATTTTGAAAGTGCTTTCACTGCCTTGGTCCAGTGCTAGGGAATCCTGGGAAATGGAGTTTATTTTGGCACCAGAGCTCCCTGACAGAGTAGGCGCAATGTCTCACAAAACTACATTTCCCAGAATTCCTTAGCACTGACCCAGGGCAGTTAAAGCAATCTCATATTGGATTATTGCTGCAGTATGTTTTGGACTTAGGTGATCCTTAGCAAGTCACACTCTCTCAGCTTCAATGGCATTGGAGACCCCTCTCTGAAGAAACATACCAAGGAAACCTCATGATAAGGTTGCCTTAGGGTCACCATAAGTTAGAAATGACTTGAAGACACCCATGAAGAACAGAAATAAGTCTGCAATTATTTCACAAATTGTACATGGGAATGGGAGGCAGTGTGGTGCAGTGGTTTGAGTGTTGGGTTTCAACTCTGGAGGCCAGAGTCTAGTGCCCCAATCCTCCATGAAACCAGCTGGGCAAGAAGTCACACTCTCTCAGCCTCAGGGAAGGCAACGGCAAATCTCCTCTGAACAACTCTTGCCAAGAAAACCCCAGGAGAGGCTCCCCAGAAGTCAGCAATGAATTCAGGCCACTCCACAAAAAACAACAAAGCCTCAAGAAAGAGACAGTGTGGATTAGTGGCTGGAGCATTGGACTGTGACCCTGGAGCCCAGGGTTCGAATGCCCTTTTGGCCATGGAAACCCACTGAGTGACCTTAGGCTGGTCACACTCTCTCAGCCTCAGAGGGAGGCAGTTGCAAAACCACTTCTGAACAAATCTTGCCAAGAAAACCCTGCAACAGGCTTTCCTTAGGGTTGCCATCAGTTAGAAACAACTTGGAGGCACACAACGACAACAAGAGCAGTAACACCACTAACACAAGGCAGCTAGGTAGAAAGAAAGAAAGAAAGAAAGAAAGAAAGAAAGAAAGAAGACATGGGAGTTGTAGTCCTT
>NW_024810134.1:0-2989 GCF_019175285.1 Sceloporus undulatus | reverse complement strand
CTGTTATCAGCTACTGTCAAGTGTCTGCTGGCAGCATTCCCGGACACAGAGATTCTGACCTGATGATCTGAACAAGCCTGGGCACGTTGATAAAGGGAAAGTTCTAACTAGATGAGAACCTGTGAGTAATTTATCCAAAGGGCAAAAGGCTTTGACCAGGAGGGCCCTGAATTGCTTTCCATTCTTGTTAAAGATTCTACTTGTCAGACACTGGAAAAGAAACACTCCAGAAGCATTTGAGGCCCCAGAAAATGCATTAGGCTCTCATGGTAGGAACTATGAAATAGCACCCATTGGTAGAAAAATGACCAGCTTTAACAATAGATAGGCTTAGGTACAGAAGATGTGTGGAGAATGCAGGGTATGGTACAATAATGGATAGCGGGTTGGACGATCTGGAGTCATGTTTCTGCTGAACCATGAAGCTCATGTAGGCTTACCTGATCTCAGGGCAACTCTCTGGTTACCCACCAGATGCCTTTCCTCTTTAGATTTTTTTTAAAAGATTAATTCTCACAAAATCATATAATCTTATAGCTGGAAGGAGCCACAATGGCCGTCAAATCCAACTCCTTGCCTTGCAGGAACATGTACTGAGAGACGCTCATCTTTGGTTAAAGACCTCCAAAGATGGAGAGTCCACCACCTTCCGAGACAGTTTATTCGACCATCGACCAGTTGTTATAATAATAATAAAGTTCTTCCTAATGTTTGGATGGAATCTCTTTTCTTGTAAGTCGAATCCACTGATTGGTGTTTTAGTCTGTAGCAGAAAAGAAGCTCACTCCACAGCATCCTTTCAAGATATTTCAAGATGGCTATTGTGATACCTCTCTATCTCCTCTTCTAAGAGGAGGCAGTACCCTAAGTTTTTCCTTAGGTTTAATTAATGCAAAGTGAAGTACTCTCCTTTACTCCAACGATACTCAAAGTGGTGGTCCGTGGACCAATGCTGGTCCTTGAGCTTTTGGCTGCTGGTCTCTGGTGGGTTTCTAGAAAAGAAAGAGACAATTGTGGCCAGTGGAAACATTTCCCTGGTACCCTGCAAAACAATATTTTCTGGCCACTCATATAATTCTCATCTATTGATCGATCGATCAATCAATCAATCAATCTATCGTCCTTCTCCTAGCAAGGGACCCAAGGCGGCTTACAACCTTTAAAATAACAGTTTAGCTAAAAGTGTTTCACTGCACAACAATCAAATATATTTAAGAAAACACATCTAAAATGGTATAAAATATATTCAAAGCAGGATTAAAAACAAACAAAATAAAAACAGAAGCACACCTCCTTGAATATGGCACTGGCATACGATTAAATCAGTCCAAGGCCTTCTTAAATGAAAAAGTCTTAACCTTCTGGTGGAAAGATGGGAACTAACTGGGAATGGGAAGATGGGAAGGAGACCCATAGTCTAGGTGTGGCCACAAAGAAGGATCTCTCTGAACCCGTGAAGGTTGTGGGGCTGAGAGAAAGCCCATGTCTAGAACTCAAGTTGCCTTGTATGGAGAGATATGAACTTTTAGATGGTCCCTTTTCATAGACCGAAGCCACGTACAGCTTTATAAGTCATAACCAGCCCTTTAATTTTGCTTGGAAACGAACTGGTATTTAGCAACGTTGGTTCAACCGGAGAGTTATATGATCTGATCCAATCCATTACTGACACTAGATATTGGATTAGTCCAGCTTCCTTGCAGTCAGGTGGGAAAGCAAGAAAGAGTTGACGGATCGACCAGCCCTTGCTCAGCCACTGCCTCAAGATTCCTTGCTTCTGTTATAACTATTTTAAACAATTTTAATTATATTTTACAATGTTGTTGGATTATAATTATGTCGATTTGTTTTAAGGAAGGGAGGGGGGAATAACAAGATTTATTTTATTGTGTTATATGTTTTTATTGATGTAAGCTGCTTTGATCTTATTGAAGAGGCAGGAGGCAGGAAGGAGCCCTGGTGGCGCAGTGGTTAAATGCCTGTACTGCAGCCATTCACTCAAAACCACAAGGTTGCGAGTTCAAGACCAGCAATAGGGCCCAAGCTCGACTCAGGCTTGCATCCTTCTGAGGTCACTAAAATGAGTACCCAGACTGTTGGGGGCAAATGAAATTAGCTTACTTGCTAATTAGCTTACTTGCTGTTCACCACTATGATCTTTGGAATAGCGGTATATAAATAAAACATAATAATAATAATAATAATAATAATAATAAGCATACTAGAGAATTTTGCATGGCCTCTCCAAGCAGTTCCAGGAAATCCAAAAAACAGTGCTCTACTCGATCTTTCATTTCCAAGAAAGTCACCAAACTCTGTGAGTAGCCATGACCCTCATGCCCATAAAGTCATACTGTCAGAGTGCCCACAACACTGTTAGCATAGTTTCTAATGTGCTGACTGGACCCCAAAGGTTTGGGAGCTCGAGTACAGTCACACCAGTCGCTCTAGATGGATCAATGTTTTTCTAACTTGGCATAAGCCAGTTTTCCTATGGTTTATGCCCATTATTTCATTATTCTGACTAATAACCTAAGGTTGGTTGGCATTTGGTGCTGCAAAATAGTTTCTTCATAGTTCACGAACTGTGCCCAAGTTCATTGGACATATTTATTGAACGCCTCCGTTTTTTTGCAAGACTGAAATGGCGCGGCGACCCTGGCAAAGAAGTTCTGAAGTATAACAACACAAAGGGACACATTGCTTCAAAATAGGGTTTCGTTGCATATTTATATATACTCTTGTTCATTGCTTTGAGGGTCACAGCAGGCAGAATGGGCTATTTTATGGACTCGGGTCTTTTTGCTTCCTTCTGACTGCAAAGGTCACTTTCCCCTTCTTTCAAAAAGTTAGTCAATCCTTTGTCTCCTTTTGTCCGGGAAGGGAGCATCCATGAGACTTCCGTCTCAGGATGATGATGATGATGATGATGATGATGATGATGATAATAATAATAATAATAATAATTTGTTTTATTTATATACCGCTA
>NW_024810133.1:0-2989 GCF_019175285.1 Sceloporus undulatus | reverse complement strand
ATTCATTTTTCTAATGGAAGGGGGGGGTCCGGACCCCAAGATCCCCCTCTTGGCTACGTCCCTGTCTGTATAGAATCTATATAGGATTCATTAATTCACGACTGACTTTCAAGGGTAAGACTTAGAGGCAGAGAAATGGCATTTGCAATCAAAACAAAGGCTGCATCTGCACTGCAGAAACAATCCGACTTGACGCCACTTTAAATGCCATGGCTCCATGATAAGGAATTCCGGGAATTGCAGTTTGTTGTGGCCTGAGTGCAGATCCACTCTGGGGCCACAACAAACTGCAATTCCAATCATAGAATTGTATGGAGCCACGCACGGAGCCATGGCAGTTAACATGGTGTCAAACTGGATTATTTGTGAGGTGTGGATGCACCCTGAGTGGTAGGACAGTCAGTGGTGGCTAATGAGAGCTGGTTCTAGTCTGGGTAGAGTAAACTGTGCTATATCTAATTTGATACCTAAACTAGGATAAGGAAAAGGGGGAAAGAAAGACACTAGAGTTCTTTGATTGAGAACTCTAAGAACTAAGATTCCACAGGATGGAGCCATGGCAGCTAAAGTAGGCACATTACCCTATAACTTTGCAGTGTGAAAGGACCCTAAGCTTGATGTATAGAGAATCTCCTGAAGCAAAAGACAGGGGCCTTTATCACACGGAGATTTTTGGAGCTTTTTGCAGCTGCGGGTCCAACGATGCGAATTCACGCTAAAACGTGATGTATTATCTAATGTGATTGCTTTCTATAGGGGGGTTCTTAGGAGGTGTTTCCGCATTCAATCTGCACTGACTCCAAAGTCAGTCCAGAACAGCATAATGTTGGTAGGGCATTTCTCCAACATTATGCTGTTCTGGACTGACTTGGTGGAATATCACTCCTGGATGGGGCCAGGGACCGAAAGAAGATCAATACGGCCAGGAGGATTGGGGACTTTGTCTTGTCACGACAGGTGCAACTGATTCAGCACTTGGATGTTTATCACTTGCTGACTCCCTCCATGTCAATCACATGGCTAGGCACTACATTCTGATGCTAAGGCTCTGCTGCTGGCATGTTTGCTTGGGAAAGTGGTGGCAGCGGAGGAGCTGGCGCATCGGGGAGGTGGCAGCGGAGGAACTGGGCTCAGCAGGAAAGCCAAGGGAAGGCAGCACTGGCTCTTTAAGGATGGCAACACTTGCCACCCACTCAAAGCTATCCCAGCTTCTGCTGTCCACTCTGAAGAAACTCTAGGGCCTGTTACCGATTGCCAAAATAAAGCTGCTTCAGGTCTCTTTGCAGGTGTGCTGTTTAAATGATGCATGGGTCCTACGAGTCCGGACGTCGCACCAAAGCCACACTCCATTCCTAAGCACTGGAGGGCAGCTTTGGTGCAGCTTCCGGATTCTTAGGGTGCATGCATCATTTAAACTGCATGCCTCCAAAGAGACCCGAAGCAGCTTTATTTTGGCAGTCTGGAACAGGCCTGGGAAAATTCAAAGTAACCTAGGGCTCCTTCCCACTTACTGGATAATCCACTTTCTGATTCGACCTCACTCTTCGTTGGAAATCGATTCAGAAAAGCCTCTGGTTCCCACTATAAAGCAGATCTTTTCTTACCCCGGTGTAATCGGATTTTCTTTTTCGCATGGTTGTCGTTGCCACTTTTTGAGCTGCCGCAAAATGACTGTCAATCACAGTGACATATGCCCCAGCCTAGACTTTTGACAAATTTGACAGGGCCCCTCCAAACCCCTGGGATGCATAGGTCTCCCAATCTAGGCATCTCAGCCCTCCCCCAAACCCCTGGGATGCATAGATTTCCCCATCTAGGCATCCCAGAGCCCCCTCCACACCCCTGGGATACCTAGATCTTGGAAATGGAGGAAAGGGGGACCCAGATAGGCTTGTGGGAAGGAGGACAGGGCATGTTTTCTTTTCTTTTGCCGTTGCCTCGCTTCATCATGACAAATTCGATCACATCACGACAGGAACCGGTTTCAAATGTGAACGAGGGCCATTCAATTCGATAAGCAATTTGTTTCTCTTTATAGTGGGAATGACCCACTATAGAAGGTTTTTAAAAGTGGGCTGAGGGCCAGAAGGGGCAGATTCACTATGAATCAGGCCGAAAGCATGTACTAAACAGGGTGAATCTGGGGTTTTTGACCAGTGCAAACAAGATATGTGTCACACCTTGCAGCCCCCTCCAACTTCTGCAGAGCCAACAAATGGGGTAATAAAAGGAGGAATTCTTCCAGATGTTTGCATGTGTTCATTAGGACAACCTTTTAAACAAAGAAACCAGAAACGCCGTGCCACCAACCTGCCAGAATATGCTGTCAATCGTGTTTCCGAGAAAACCATCCCGCCCTTCTGATGACACCAGCTTTGGTCCTAGGATTGTCATGAATTCATCAAAATCAACTTGACCGTCCCCTGGAAATAAAAACAGATGTGAGGATGGGAGCAAGGAGAATTTTTGAACAACAGCACAGAGACAGAGCTGAACATCTACGATTCTGTCACCATGGATAATTAATGTAAGATAGTGACCTTGCATTATCAGTGTAAGTAATACTTAGAGGGAAAGTGTATATTTCACAATCATAGAGTTGGGAGTGACCACAAGGGCCATCCAGTCCACCCTTCTGTCATACAAGACACGCTAGATTATCACACTACCCTCTTATAGTGCTTCTATTCCACTTTTATTGCCCTGGCTGACTCCTGTTGCATTCTAAAGTTTGTAGTTCAGTGAGGGCTAAGAGCTCTATGGCTAAGAATTCTACTGAACTACAAATCCCAGAATGCAACAGGAAGCAGCCAGAGCAGTAAAAAGTGGAATAGGCTGTTTGACAGTGGAACACACTCCCTCAATGGAGAGTGATGGAGTCATAGAATCAAATGTTCAACTTGTGGTCTACTTGGACTTCTAGACGGAGAAATGTAAGGTACTGCACTTAGGGCGGAAAAATGAAATGCACAGATATAGGATTATGGGG
>NW_024810132.1:0-2989 GCF_019175285.1 Sceloporus undulatus | reverse complement strand
TTGTAAAATTATGGATAATTGAATATAATTGCATACACAGTGCGCCTACGCCATACGCGGGCGCGCCATACGCGGCCTTGAGCATACGCGCTCAAGCCGTGGGGTGCGCGCGGGGCGGAAGGGGTGGCGCATCCCATTCAATTGAATGGGCGCGCGTGCCTGTTGTGCCCCGCGCGCGCCTGCGCCACCACGCCGCCACGCACGAGCCCCATTGTTTCCAATGGGGCTCGAGCATAGGCGGAATTTGCCTTACGCGGAGGGATCCGGAACGGATCCCCCGCGTAAGGTGAGGACAGACTGTATTGTATTCTTGTATAGCCAGCTATACAATATATACTACACTACCTAATACCTTGTATGCACCAATACTTTAATATGAATTTTTGATTTTGTGGTGACTTTTAAAAAAAATCCGAGGGGAATTAACACTTTTTTATTTGTTTTTAAGCAAAAGTTCATCGATTTATGATACAGGAAACTTTGAAACTTCTTTTTTTTTAAAAAAATGTTCCACTTTCATATGCCTACTGCCCAACCTGCTTTCAATTTCCTCTGGCACTAGTTTAACCCCATCACTCAGCTGTTTAGCAAAGTATATGACAAGTGATTATTTGTGCAACAATGCTCTCCCTGCATGATAAACACCAGGAAATTGTAATCCTTGGAGCCAGCCACACTACTATTTGGAGAAAGAGAGAGAGAGAGAGAGAGAGAGAGAGAGAGAATGAACTAGAGAGCTAGACTACATCTTAGGGTAGGGGCAGGGAAACCTTTGGCTGCCAGATGTTGGTAGATTGGAACTCTGAACAAGGTAATACCATGACTGTTCTTTGGAAGGCCACAAGTTCCCATCTCCTGATTTAAGGACCTAATGCACCTTTCTTTCTTTCTTTCTTTCTTCTCACTCTTCAGCTGCAAAGGCTGTTATTTTTGTCATGTTGGCACTCAGTTTTTGCCTGGATAAATTAATACTATGCATCTGAATATGTCATGGTAAATGGCTGGTATACCTAAGTCATGGTCATGCATAATTATAATGTGGAAATCAACCAAATAAAGTAACATATTTTCTCCCATGGATCAGTGTTCACAGTGAACACTTTTCAGAGGCTTCAGTAGGATTTGTGTTCTTAATGATGATTTAGAAGCTACAGTTAGTTCAGAATTAGCTTCCAGAATGTTATCTGATAAATTTTCAGGGTGGTTAACATCGCCCTACTTTATGGAGGAGAGGGGGGTTCTTCTTGAGCTTATCCTTCCATTCATAAATAAGGTGTTGGTACTTGCTTTAGGATTCACTGCTGATTTGGGAGGCATAAATCACCACTGAATTGCCACCCGGGTCCATCTTGGACACAGCCCCAGTCATCTAAGCCACTTCAGTGGCCATTGTTAGACGTCAGAATCTTCCCTTCTCATCAGTGTATGCCATTAAATCCTAAATAGAAAAGATTTATCAGTGGTGCCACTCTGGCTGTGGAATACCCTCTCTATAATACCTCCTTTCACTAATATGAAATCTTTTCAGCATAACCCTTGCATGTTAATTTGTATAATGTCACCATTTGTCTTTCACTGACAAGCTCTACTTTCCATTATACGACTGCTGGTTGTTAGTTTTAGTGTGCTGAACTAGCTTTGTCAATAATTTCTTTTTATTTTGTACATCACCGTAGAATCACATATGATGATAGATTTTGTTCATCTTTTTTTTTAAAAAAAAAATATTCTACACATTCTCATTACAAATTATGGAGTTTAAATTTCCTTGCTGAGATTTTCAGCTCCTTCTTGTGTTAATAGTCTCAGTTCAAAATGGAAAATTCTGCAGGTTCTCCTTTCTTCCTTATTTGATTTTTTAAAAAATAATTCTCAATGTTTTTTTTTTTCCAAACAAAAAATGAAAATTATTTGGTAATATTTTTTTTTAAAATAAACCCTTGGGACTAAATTTTTTGACCATTTGTTACAGCCAAGTTCAATAGTTATAGCTATTTTCAACCTGTAAAAGACAATGAAGTTTATTGCACAAGCCCCTGGTGCATTACAAAAGGGGGTGGGATGGGAACGGAAGGTGGCATAGAATGCAGTTTACCACACAGGAGAACGCCGCCACCGGACGTTCCCATCGTGTTCCGGATGTGTCCCCCAGGAGGCGATTTTCAGGAATGCTTCTAAACAGTTTCTGAAAATTGCCTTCTGGGGAACGTATCCGGAACGCGATGGGAACTTTTGGTGGTGGTGGCAGCCTCCTGTTTGGTAAAGTGCGCTCTATGCCGCCTTCCGTTCCTATCTCACTCCCTTTTGTAATGTGCCTGGCCTGCTCCAGGGGCCTATGTGATAAACTACAATGTTGTACCTGCCTGCCATACATGTGTTTAAGGTCATGTGATTTTGTGGCGATGAGAGTTGGAAACCTTAATTCAGCATTGATATAGTTGAACATGACAGAACTGAAGCTAAGACCTTTGATACTTAATCACTAGGGATGGAAATAATCTTTGATACCATTCAAAAATGTTTAAAAACTGTGTTTCTTTAGTGTTAAGAAAATACTGAGGAAAATTTCTGGACTGATGAGAATCTTCACAGCTTGAAACCTATTCTGTTTAAAATTTGCCCTCATAGAAAACAGCATTTTCTACAGAACAATGTTACAGTAGAAACAAAGACCTGAAATAGGCGGTTTTAAAGAGCTGCCTTCTGCTTGCCTTGGGGGTGTGGCAATTTCATGATGCATGCCTCAAATCCATGCTGAGGATGTGTCAGGGCTGCTTATGGTAGCCCCAAAAAGAGTGAGTATTTTCTTATTCTTTCCTCCATCCATTGGGACTGCAGCAGCAGGCGCACTCTGGGTCACAGTGTGGTCCAGGGCAACTGAGCCAGGAGTGACTTCTGGCTAGGGATGTAAAGAATATTCTCCAAAATTCGAAAATTAGGAGAAAAATGCCAGTTTCGACAAATTCTCTAACATGTAGGAGAGGAGAAA
>NW_024810131.1:0-2989 GCF_019175285.1 Sceloporus undulatus | reverse complement strand
GGGGCCGAAGCCAAAAAAATAAATAATTAAATAATTTTTTAAAAATTAAATAAATAAATAAACCAGGACAAATGTAGGACAACATTTTCAAATGGTGGACACTTTTTTTTAAAAAAGTGGAGGACATGCAAAAAAAATTGCTGATTTTTTAAAAAAAATGTTAATATAAATGCATGTTTCTGAGGCGTCTATAGACAATTGCCCCCCTTGCCCCTGCGCATGAGAGGCCAAAGGCCCCGGCGGCAATTGGCGGCAGGACCAGGCTGGGGCCGGTCCCAATGCCTCGCCGGGCCACATCCGGCCCACGGGCCATAGGTTGCCTACCCCTGGTCTATGCAGTACTAAAAAGAGTTAGCTATGGTGCCACTGCTGTTTTCTCTGAGAAATCCTCTGAAAGTGTTACCCCTCATTACTGCTGTTACCCAGTAGCTGTTTGGCACATTTAATTTGGCTCCTCAGTAAAAGCCCATCTGACATAGGAGATCCTACCAGCATAGCCTCTTGTTTCATAGGGCACACAATTCTACCACTACTGAAAGTGGTACATGGCTGTTGATGATGATGATGATGATGATGATAATAATAATAATAATAATAATAATAATAATAGGATTTATTTATATGCCACCCAATCACTGGGAATCTGGGCGGCTTACAACAGAAGGGATAATAGACGTTTCCCTGCCCTCAAGCTTACAATCGAAAAGACACAACACAAAAGGAGAAGGGAATGGAGAGGGGGGAGGGGATCAGGTCCAGCATTCTTCTCTCCCTCTGAGGCCTGGACCAAGGCAGATGGACTGGAAGGAGGGCTCTTCTTCTTCAGGCTAGCCCTGATGGAGCAGGGCCTGCCTGGTCAACTCCCTCACAGGCTGGAAGATGACAATTAATGGAGGGAGGAGTCTCTTCTTCCAGGCTAGCCCTGATGGAGCTGGGCCTGCCTGGTCAACTCCCTCATAGGCCAGAAAATGACAGTTATGGAGGGAGGAGTCTCTTCCTTCAGGCTAGCCCTGATGGAGCTGGGCCTGCCTGGTCAACTCCCTCACAGGCCGGAAGATGACAGTTATGGAGGGAGGAGTCTCTTCTTCCCAGCTAGCCTTGATGGAGCTTGGCTTGCCTGGTCAACTCCCTCATAGGCCGGAAAATGACAGTTATGGAGGGAGACGTCTCTTCTTCCAGGCTAGCGCTGATGGAGCTGGGCCTGCCTGGCCAACTCCCTCGCAGGCCGGAAGATGACAGTTATGGAGGGAGGAGCTCTTCTTCCAGACTAGCCCTGATGGAGCTGGGCCTGCCTGGTCAACTCCCTCATAAATATTCCTGCAATCACACAATTACGCGAAACAGGGAACAAGAACTTGTGCCCCTTTTCACCCTGGAAATGTACAAGGTCACTCACAATGCATTCAGACCCCCACTGAGCATGTGCAAGGGTGCCGATTCGAATTGCTGAATCCGCATGGTATGCACAGTGTAGCAATACCATTTGCACTCACTCCTCTTTGTGTGATTCCGCATCACATGACTTGCCTTGGATTTGGTTTCCCCTCGATTCGGAAGGGCAACAGAAGGACAACCAGATGTGATAAAACATTCACGTTATAATGTGAATTCGCATAGCTGAACAAGGAGTCACCCTGGATCTGAGCTGCAAAAACCTCCGTGTGATAAACACCGGAGAAATAAAGTACCAGGGACAGATAACATACCAATAGAACTGTTTCAATTTACAGAGGCAGAATGCACTCAAATTCTTTCTAAAATCTGCCAACAAATATAGAAAACAAAACAATAGTTCACAGATTGGAAACACTCAATAAACATTCCAGTCCCCAAGAAAAGGGACACCAGATTGCAATAACCACTAATTCCATTAATTTCCCATGCAAGCAACGTGATGCTCATAATTCTACAACAAAGATTTGTATCATGTCCAGAGTGAGAAATGCCAGATATCCAAGCTGGATTCAGAAGAGAAAGAGGCACTAGGAATCATATCACAAACATATGTTGGATGATGGAACACACCAAAGAATTTCAGAAGAAAATCCACTTATACTTTATTATAGCTACTACTACTAATGCTACTAATACTATTGCATTTCACTGTTTAAATCATGAAAAACTATGGATTGCTCTTAGAGAAATGGGTGTGCCACAACATCTGATTATCCTGATGCATAACCTGTACTCAGGACAAGAGGCCACCGTCAGGATATGGAGAAACAGAATATTTTCCAGCTGGCAAAGGGGTCAGGCATATCATCCTATGAGTTTACCTTATACAATGAATGAATTATTTATAAAGCTGGGTTAGACCCAGAGCAAGGAGGAATGAAAACTGGAGGAAAGAATGCCAACAATTTAAGATAAGTAGATGACACCATATTACTAGCAGAAAATAGCAAAGACTTGGAACAGTTATTGAGGAAAATCAAGGAAGAAAGTACAATGGGAGGGTTATAGCTAAACAATAAAACAAAAATAATGACCACAGATTATTTACATAACTTTAAAGTAGACAATGAAAACAATGAAACAGTCAAAGATTTCATATTCTTTGCCTCAGCCAAGAATGAAAAAGAAGATTAGGACTTGGAAGAGCAGCAACGAAAGAACCAGACAAGACCTTCAATTATAAAGATAACTTTGGACTGTCCATGCCATCATATTTCTTTTTTTAAAATAATCTTTATTAAAGTTTACAATATATACACTCACAAAATTTGTTGCTTTCTATTATTCTTTTACATGAATTCACTGATAAACCATTGATAAAGTATTGTAGAGAAAGATGGTTAACATAATATAATATTTTAAGTAAACTCAACTTATTTATTATTATTTTCTGAGTAAACAAAATAATAGCGTATATATAGCAGTAAGGGTGTGGAAATAAAGAAGAAAGCTTAATTGTAAGATGCAAGTTTTAGGAGTTATTAAAGTGTAGAAATATATAAGGATGATTGTAGTTGCACAAAGATTATGACTC
>NW_024810130.1:0-2990 GCF_019175285.1 Sceloporus undulatus | reverse complement strand
GTGGGGGTGAGCAGCCCCCCTCATTTTCCCATAAGATAAACTTAAGTGTTCAAGGCAGCTTGCCCTGGAACCCCTGAGGCAGTTTGTGGTGTGGTGGAAGACGTTCCATCACCAGTGCTGAAATAAGATTTCACTGTTAATCCAGTTAACTGTGGAATGGGATGGTTTGGCATCTTATCTTTTATCTCAGGTTGAAAAAGTGTTGCACTGACCCTGAAAGGGAGCACTTGGTATTTCATCCAAGTACTAACCTGGCCTAACCCTGTTTAACTTCCAAGATTAGATGGGATCTGGTGCCTTCAGGGTATTTTGGCTCTGTATGGTAAGCTCGGACTGTGTATTTTAATCTTGTAAGCCGCCCTGATTGCATTTTTTAGAGAGGCAGGTTATAAATAAATTTTATTATTATTTATTATTATTATTAAGCACAGCACAAGCAGAAGGTCTAAAGTTTAATCCCCAACATATCCAGTTAGTGCTGTGAAAGACTTCTGACTGAACCCCTGGAAAGCTGCTGCTAGTCAGTGCTACAAGCACTGAGCTAAATGAAGTGACTCGATATAAGACAGCTTTGCTGTACAGAACTTCCAAATATTGGACAGTATGAATTCTTTGAACATGCTGAGGTATATAGTAGGCTATACAAAAATCCTTGGCCAGTGCTGATGTGTCCAGTGACCACAGGCTCTGTGGAGTATAGTGTTGAGAGTATTTCAATGTCTGGAAGATATAGGGATAAACTCCTCCCACCCAGAGAAGCAAAACTCCCACCTCAAATGTGCCACAAAGTGGACTGAGTCAGGAGTGTAGCATCTTTCAAAGTTCCTGCTGAGTCAAAGCACCATCTGAGACATTTCTCTTCCTTACCATTAACAAGAACAGATTTAAGCTCCCCATCCTCTTCAATTTCCACTCGTTCCTCCCCATCTTCAACAATTCTGGAAAAGATTTAATACTGTATAGTTTACATACTGAGTGGAGTAGAAAATCAACCTCCTGGTTAACCAAACACCATTCTGACCATTCTATAGGATACCAGTTGGCTGCAAGAAGAATTAAACTTCAGTAGGAGAAGTAGTGGGTTTCATGTTGGGCACAGTAGTCTTAAGAGTGGTCCTAAAGGAGAAAAGGGTTGGATTTCTTGCTACATTCAACACTCTGCCACCTTATGTTGGGCAGGATCAAAATGTATGGAAGAGAGGGTTCACTAAGCTTTATTGCCCATCGGATTTATTCATTGAAAATTCTCATCCTCTTCCCTTGACAGTGTGGAATTAGGTCTTCCAGCTCCAGAGATGGCATAGTTGACAAAGCCATGTGAGGCCTCTCTGTGGATCCAACTATTCCAAAGCCAGCTCTTCGTCATTCCCATCCCGGTGCATTCTATTCTTTACCCTTCTTCCTTTGTCACAGCTTTGAGGGACTGGCAATTTTGGCACTGAGAAGGATCACAGTGTGGTGTGTGTATGGGTGTGAAATACAGCTTGTGGTCCAAAACACACTTCAGAAATAATCCAGTTTGAGATTGCTTTTACTGCCCTGGGTCAGTGCTATGGAATCCTGGGAATTGTAGTTTATTGTGCCACCAGAGCAGTTCTCTGATAGAGAAGGCTAAGTGTCTCACAAAACTACAACAGTTCCCAGAATTCCCTAGCATTAAACCAGGACAGTTAGAGCAATCTCAAACTGGATTATTTCTGCAGTGTATTTTAGACCCTGTGTGTCCATGTCCTGCTCTTTGGGGATCTCCTTATGGGATCTCAAGGATCAAGACGTGCCTAGTTGGAGGGTAACTTTACACAAACACACACAGGGTGGAAGGGAAAACAAACAATGGCTCAATCCTGTGCACATTCCATTTACCTTCCTTCTATGGGTTTCCCCAGCAGGTGGGTGAGAATAAGGGGTCGATCAAGTCAGTAGGTGGATTAGCCAGTAATGGGTTCCATTGCCCTATGCTGGGCCAAAGCTCTAACAGCTGTGATCAATAAAATTGTGACCATATCAAATCCCAAAAGGGCTCTGTCTGTATGATCCCTCTTGTCAGATATCCCTCCCTTCACTGCTGCCCTAGCAAACACACTTTAGTCAATGGGGAAATGCTGGGTAAATTAGATAAATAACACAAAGGCCTGTTACAGACAGCCAAAATAAAGCTGCTTCGAGTCACAGTGGAGGCATGGTGGGTAAATTAGATAAATAACACAAAGGCCTGTTACAGACAGCCAAAATAAAGCTGCTTCGAGTCACAGTGGAGGCATGGTGTTTCAATTATGCATGCGTCTTAAGAGTCCAGAAGCCACACCAAAGCCACATTCCAGTCCTTAGGACTGGAGCATGGCTTTGGTGCGACTTCTGGACTCTTAGGATGCATCCATCATTGAAACATCATACCTCCACTGGGACTCGAAGCAACTTTATTTTGGCTGTCTGTAACGGGCCAATGTAAATGTCACACAAACACATCCATGATCCATATCTCAATGCCAAAATTGCTAACCACTCAAAGCTATTCCAAAGAAAGAGGGGTAAAGGCCAAGGTGGGGTAGGATCAGGGCAAGGCAGAGCTGGCTTTGGATTAGTTGGATCTAAATTACAAAAAAATGTGTTAACGCTGTGTGAGCTTCAGTGCACAGAGGGGAAAAACTTGTACCTAGATTTTAAAAAAGGATGTGGGAAATATAAGGGGAATCTGAGAAACCTAATTTGGCCAAGAAAGACAACTTTTGACTGTAGACTCCATGGCTTCAATTTGAACCACATTTTTTCCTCTTCGCAATGCCTGAGACTCATTTTATCTAGAGAATCTGAAAGTTTGCACACTATTTTTGATATTTTGGTTGGCCTAATGAACATATTGCCCTAATAAAGATTCTAGAATAAGTACTATGGTAATCATGGTCAATAACAATACAGGTTGAGTCTCTCTTATTTGAAATGCTTGGGACAAGAAGTGTTTTTGAATTCTGATTTTTATTTTCTATTTTTTT
>NW_024810129.1:0-2990 GCF_019175285.1 Sceloporus undulatus | reverse complement strand
AACACACAGGTTTGGAGAGGCTGCAGCAGTTTGCTTTTGCCTGGACCTACTGGGAATTCTGCCCCTCCTTTCATCTCCTTCACTGAATCAATGGAGTACAAACTCCTTTAGCACTTTGCCAGCCACAGATGCTGGCGAAACGTCAGGAAGAAACTCTGCTAGAACATGGCCACATAGCCTGAAAAACCCACGAAAAAACTCTGAACTCAGTTTGTAGTAATGAGAACAAAGTGGAAAGTGAGAAGATGAGAGAGAAACTGGGATATTTTAAAAGCAGTTTAATATGTGAGTCCTTGTGATTTAACCCTCCATTTGTTTTAGTTTATTTTCAAATATTTATATTTCTGTATTCTATCAATTAAATTAACACAAGTACATTTTCTTTTTAAAAAAGAATAATACATCTAGGCCCGATACAGAGCATCCTAAAAGGACGCTCTGTTGGCACCTCCTTTTCCGCCGGCAGGAAGCAGCAGCGGATATACCACGCAGTTTCCCGCCAGCAGAAAAAGGACCTGCAAAAAGTGGGTTCTTTTTCCGGTGCACTTGCGATGCCGCAGTGCAGCAATGGCGCACTCATTACATCACAAGTGTGCTGCGACATGTGGACACTAAGCGTCTGTCACATCAAAACTGCAGCGCCCATCTGTACAGGGCGCTGCCATTTTGATGTACAGAATACGTACTAGGGTTGCGGGGCATCTGTAAGCTACGCCCTGAGGCAACCCTAGCACATATTCTTTATGTGCTAAAAGGCCCATCTGTACTGGGCCCTAGTTTCACCTAGTAGCAGTTGGAAGATAGTTCATTTTGGTCCAAAACACATTGTAGAAATAATCCAGTTTGAAATCATTTTAACTGCCCTGGTTTAATGCTAGGAAATTCTGGGAACTGTAGTTTTGTGAGAGATTTAACTTCCTGTATCAGAGAGCTCTGATGCCACAATAGACTTTAATTCCCAGGATTCCCTAGCACTGAGCCAGGGCAGTTAAAGCGGTCTCAAACTGGATGATTTCTGCAGTATGTTTTGGATCTACCTTTCGTCTCCATGGCTAATAAAAAAAAGTCAGATCATGCAGAGATGACTTGAGACTTGAACCCAGATCTTCAACTGCAGCCCAACTCTCTTCTGTACTGATATTGAGGCTACTGAGCCAACCCCAGATCCTGCAACAGAAAGGAGGTGAAACTGTTGCATGCTGGGAAACAAAATCATGCAGAGAGCACAGATTTTGTGTTAGATTCCTTATTCCCCCCTCCAGTTGTTTTGGATCCAAAATTGTGTGTCTTCTCATTGCTTCACAACAAGATCGGGGGTTCCACAGGACCAGGTTAGAAGAATTGGGAAGAATAACCTCTTTCTGGCTTCCTGTGCTGTTATGATTAAAGCATGCTGTGCATCGAGTCAAGGTTGTATAACATCTATATTTGAAGGCTCTTTCTAGAAGCTCAAAACTCACATCCTCTCACTTCCACTAGCGAGCATCTGCGTTAGATATTGAGTGTGTTGGGATGAGGAAGTGTTAAGGTTGCAGTGGAGAGCTGCTCACCCCTTCTCTCTGCTGACCCGCAAAAGGGGAAGCTGTCTGGGAATCGATCCTTTTGGCTTTTGCAGGCAGGTGTGTGCCCTGCAGGTGTGATTCAGCCCCCAAAAGCTCAGCCTGATTCCCAGGCTGGGATCCATCTCAAAGACCTCCTGGGAACCTTCAACACACTCTTTGCTAGCTTTTCTCCACCTGAGAAAGGAGCTCTTCTCTGGAAAAGACAACTTACAGTCTGCTCATTGTCTCCCCTCCCCATCTGCACTCCATGGCTTCACATGCTTCTTCCACCAGCAATTACAATTACCCTGACTCCTTAGAGGAAGCCATTTTATCTATGCTTGTGATATGGCACTGGCCACATGTGGCCCTCACCTGTTTGTATGACCCTTCAATCCTCCCACCTATCCCCACCAGGAAAAATTACCTCTAGAAAAGAGAACTGCCGCTTCTCCAAAGCAAGCTTTGAGTGTGACTCCTTGGAAAAAGATGATAATGCTCAGTAAGAAAAGAGGAGGATTGCTATAAAGGTGGGTTGATTCATTCAAGGAAGCCACAGTTCTGAGCTTGCAAGACCTGAGCAGGGCTGTTAATGATCAGGGCTCCTCTCAGCCTCAGGGTCACAATAAGTCAAAGCCAACTTTGTGGCAATTAACAACAAGAAGGCTTTCCCACTAGTCTTTTTAAAAAGTCATTCCGGCTTTTGGACAAGCATGTTTGTTTTTTGTTGTTGTATTTTTAAAATATGAAAATAAAGTTTTTTTAAAAAAATAAAGTCATTCCTGTTTTTGGAAAAAACACTCACACCAAACATTAACAACACATGGGGTGTGTGGCTGCAACAGGTTTTGGCCAAAGTTTCCCAACTCTGATTTACAGTGTAAATGTACTGGGACTGCAAGAGAAGCAGTGTGTAATTTATAAGGACATGCACATGGATAAACATCTGTTGCAAACTTCCTTTCCTTTCCTCCTTCTTTCCTTCTTTTGCTTTAAAATGGCTTATTTGCATGCATATCCAGAGTATGGAAAAGAATCTTTAGTCAGCATGGACTGAGCTGATAATGAGTGAACCAAAAACAGCTCCAGGGTGAGTGCACATAAAGGTAAGTGGTAGAGAGCTAGCTTTGGTGAAAGTTTCTCCCCTGGAAAAATTACTTTTTTCAAGCTCCCTGGATCCTAAAGCAAGATAATGAAAACTGATACTTCTGATGTCAGTAGGATGTCAAATGGGATGAGGGTTTTAGTTTTCACTTTTGCTATTTGGACTGAAACCTGGAGCAGATTCTGTGTCCCAGTGGCCTTGGAGCCATCAGCCTTCACCCCAAAAAGAAACACTTTCCCTTCTTTCTTTTTGTGTTGCTAGTGAAGTTTAAATTTTACTTCCTGGACTTTATGACTCTTTGTCTCCTAGAACCCACATGGCCAAAATAATAATAATAATAATAA
>NW_024810128.1:0-2990 GCF_019175285.1 Sceloporus undulatus | reverse complement strand
CCTTATTTAGCATTCTGTAATCTTTTTGTTAGCCTTAGAACCCAAATTAAAGATAATCTCCAGAAGGGTAGCTGTGATCCAAAACATATGGGAGAAATAATCCAGTTTGAGACCCTTTTAACTGCTCTGATTTAGTGCTAGGAAATCCTGAGGACAGTAGTTTATTGTGGCACCAAAACTCTCTGATAGAGAAGGCTAAATGTCTCACAAAATTACAGTTCCCAGAATTCCCTAGCATTGAGCCAGGGAAGTTAAAGTGGTCTCACACTGGATTATTTCTGCAGTCTGTTTTGGACCTATTTTTGGCCTCTTGCAGTCCCAAAAGTTCTGTTACACTGAGTCATTTTATGACTAACCCATTTAGAATAGTTTTTTTCCACTGGATGAAGAAATGTGTGAATTTTGGTTCTATCTTGGAAAATTTGAAATGAATAACATTCACAGCCACTTACACTAGACAGATTTGACAGGTACACCTCTGTCCACTATAGAAAAATCATGATGTACCTGACTTGGTGTTGTGTGCTTTCAAGTCATTTCTAACTTATGACAACTCTAAGGTGAAGCTCACGGGGTTTTCTTGGCAAGATTTTTTGACAGAGGGTTGCTATTGTCCACCCCTGAGTCTGAAAGAGCTTGACTTGCCCAAGGTCAACCAGTGGTGTCTAAGGTTTAGCAGGAAGTTAAACCCTGTACTATCAAAGTCCTAATCCAACACTAAACCTGTCTTTGATGCAACTGTTAAAGGTGAAGAATCTGTCAAGAAAAAAAAAGATGTGACAGACTTAATTCCACACTGTGAATACACAATGATTCAAACCCAGACTTTTAACACGAATCATTCAAAATTCCTTGGCTAGATAAATCTTTCTCTTTGTCTTATTTTCTCCCCCATTCTCAATTTTTTTTTTAAATTTACTTCTTTGTATTTAATTTATGAAAACATTTTTGAATTATGGAAAGATCTCACACAAAAAAACCTGAACCAAATAAAATTCTCACCTATCTCTATCACAAGTGGGACATAGCTATTATTTCCACTGGAATGAGTGATTGGATGCTAATTCTGTTTAAACAATTCAAATTGCCATTTGACACATCATATTAATCTGATTAAACTATTAGTATCTGACCACATAAACATAACAACATGGTGAATGTTTCTGGTGATTCTTTGGGGCTAAAATTTTAGGTAAAATAGATTACCTAGGGGCAGTTCTGTCCTTACAAGAGTTATGTGTCAGCTTCAGAAGTTAGACTGAATGAGAAAGATCAGCACTGGAGCATGGTAAAGAATGCACATGTTCAAAGTGCTTCTGAACATGTCTAGTGTATATGCTTAACTAGAACTTGGAAAGTTACTATTGCAAAAATATTCAGTACAATTAGAATGCTAAGATCTTCAAAGCAATCAATTACATCATGTCATAACTTCAAAAAACGATGGTATCATTTCCAAAAGTAACTGGCACAGTTATTTTAGTTACTTTAAGAATGCTACAGGTTGCTGACTTATGGTACAAAAAAACCCTATATAGGAGGACCCCGCTCCCCAATAAACATACACATACATAATTATCAAAGTAATGAAAACAGTTACATTGTGAAAGGACTGAAGTTATATCTCATTAAAACTGTAATGCATTAGGTACTGCAGTAATGAAAATAATAGTAACATGTTGTTTCTAATGTCCTACTTCCAAACTTGGTTACCAAGTAACCAAGCAGAGCCAGGCTCTGCCCTCCTATAATTAGGTTGTGTTTTCCAATAAAACTTTAGTCCTGAAGTGTTGGTTGGTTTGCTTTAGAAATTGCTGTTTAAAATTACGTGTATCTTATTGTATAGCTCCAATCCATAGTCAGCTTGTTCCAGGAAAAATCTTTACAGAGTTTCTGAAAAATGGTTAAGAATTAGGTTGCTGATTGCCATCCCAGTTCAGTGTCTTAGATAAGATGAAAATGGATTATTCCTATTTCACTGATCTTACTTCTGTGAGATGGTTTCACCACTCAAACCTCAACTACTTTGGTATACTGTAATAGGGTCTATAATGAAAACATTTTTTTTTTCAAAACTAGAAATAATAGGCTACCTTTCCCAATCTGAGTAGTGGAAGGGTTTTATATGCATCAGTTGCACTACATGAATGTTGGCAAGGATATTGAAAACAGTGCTGAATGTTATGAACACCCAGTTGGATGGACTACAACGTCAGAGTGTTGCCTCTTTCTCTCCTCATTTAAGTCATGATAAATATGTGCTCTTTGCCAAAAAGGATACATGCAAATTAAGGCTAAGAAAACAAATCTGTCCTTTTTCATGTCCAGCCATCTAATGTCCCCCCCCCCCAAGCCAAGTAGTCTGCTGTAGGCCAAATAAAGCCTAGAGTGTTTCATGCAGCGGCCAAGAAAAGACTTCAACTTTACAATACTGAATCTTTAGCTGACTCTTATCCATTTAACATTCCACAACCTTTATATATGCACATTTTTAGTTATTTAGTTTGATATGGTTGTTTTTGTTTTCCTTTCAGAAGTGGAAAGGGGCATTTGTGGTATTTTCTGCTTTATGAGCCAAAATAATTTGATTGGTTTGGGGAACTATGCAGCTTGACTTGTGGTGTGTGTGTGTGTGTGTGTGTGTGTGTGTGTGGATGTTCTGCCTGAAGTAGCAAAATGTCATGGGCTGGTTGTGTTATCTTTTTTGTATGCTCATATGTGAATGAGACAAGGTGCAGTTTCACTGTAGGAAAATTAATCAGATCGGACTAAAATTATGTTTCCAAGACATCACACCTAGCATTTTTTTATGAAAGAATAAATAAACACAAATTTAGGCATTAGGCTCTCCCTGTGAGGAGACAACAAAAACAGCAAGCCTGAATGGTGCAGCTCATGCATGTTTTAGTTTGGATTTTAAACAAGTTGCCCAATGTTTGGCAATAGCCTCTTTTGGCTATAGTGTTCTGCACCTTGTGTAGCTCAGTTTT